>NC_088988.1:19690008-19897508 GCF_963932015.1 Anas acuta | reverse complement strand
AAATTAACCATTTGATTCATTAGGAAGAAGTTGCAGATCTGTTTTGTGTGAATTTGAATAGTAACTGTGAAGCCACTCTAAGAAATAAAAAGGGGATGAACTAGACACAGCTGATTTAACGAAACACATTGAAACCGAATTTAGATAAAGTCCTCTTTTAACAGTGCTTGTATCCTGAAAGGAATCTGTGTATGCTATCTTCCGTATGAACAGGCTGCACAAAGCCTTCTGCTAATGTTCTGCTAACCTGCACCGTGCCCCAAAAGTTAATCAAGGAGTTACATAAACTATTCAGTCACATTTGAAATTATCTACATGTCACAACCAAAAAAGCTGACTTTTGGATTGATATCAAAACAAATAAAAACTGTCTTTTTTTAAATGCAAGTTCTGGAAACATTAAAAGTCTAGGTGGAGAGTCTGTTTTAATGTGGCAAAATTAAGCTTGATGTTGGAAACACACCATTAAAGATCCTTCAAAACTTCATTCCTGCTACTGTGTCTGACGTTTTTGTTATGATGGACAAGAGAAATATGTTTATGCCCTAATAGCTGCACTCCCAACGCATGGTAGCAAGCAGACAGATTTTCTGCCTGTACTGCTACATTTTATGACAATTTTGCAAACCTACTGCAAGAAGTACCCAGTTTTCAGACATTAGTTCATTTGAGATACTGCATTCTACATCCTCATGTGCCAATTAAATAATGAATCCTTTCAATAGCAATTTATAAAATATTAAAAACTTAAGTTTCACTTTTACCTTAAAGTTATCATAAAAAACAAACTAATTTGCAAAAGAAGAAGGTCATAACTGCCTGAAAAGGAAACACAGCTTTGCAAAGACTTAAAAATTGGGGGAAAAAGGGCACAATTAAAGCCTTATACTAATAATATTAATAGACATGCACTCTTTGTTCAACTCAAAACTAATACAAATGCAAATTTTCAGGAGGGAAGACTTACTACATAAATTAGTTTCAACAGAGGATCTTTAAGACCTTGCACCTACTGGTCCTATATACCCTGAAGGAGCTAAAAGCCTTTGTGGAGAAGCAAGCTGATTTTCTATTTTAGAATTATCTTTTAGAATCATTAAAGCAATTCAAGAATACGTCTTATACAATGTTATGAAGGAGGCAACGAGATCCTAGTTCTCTACCATGGGATCAGCAAAGTCAAACTCCAAGAAACTTTTCTGAAAAAGTCTCACTTCATAAATGTAGTGAGTTCCTTCCTCAACATTGATTCTATTTATGATACTTACATGATCACCAGTATTGTAGCATGTAAAAAAAAACTCATACACCTTAAATTATCTATTTTCAAAATATGCAAGTATGGTAGAGAGTCATGCTATTCCCATTTTGCAGACAGGAATGTAAAAAGAGGTAAAACTTTACCACAAAGTACCCTAGTTGAAAACCTGTTTTTCAAAGAATTTTCTCAATATTCTTACTCTTTTCTTTACCCTCCTTTTGTCTGTTAATTTTAGTATTTGATTAATTATTTCTCTGGTCTAGAGACTAAAAAAACTTTAACTAGATACATAGCTACTCCCCCCATAGTTTTCTGACTAGGGTATGCAATCGTGACTCTTTCAGAGATTGCATTTATTATAATGATAGGCCTTTTAGATAAGGATGTGTGGAAATATGTTAATAGTCACAAAATGATTACAAAATTTACTTAAGTAGACAAAATGAGTTTGTATTTGTACTTGCAAAATAAAATCTACTTAGTGACTCAGACTTCTGCAAACAGGTTCAGATCCCTGCACACACAGCAGAGGGAATTACGTATGACACAGTCAAGACAAAACACAACTACCAATCTTGTTAGAGTACTCCCATCCTAATTCTGAAAGATTCAGTATTGTATGCTTTTTTTCTGTTGATATTTCACAATATATCAAATATAATTACTTTAAAATAAATAAATTACAGTAAATAGTTCAGAAAGAACATTATGCATTTTAGAAAAGGCTATTCAAGTAAGCATCTGTCCTTTCCAACAAGGAGCAAGAAGACACAGCTCAGACTTTTGGGGTATTTCAAATGCATTAGCCTTTCAACCAGGCAACAACCTATTCGTCAAACATTCAACGATCTCCATTAGTTCAGCTTTTTCTGAGAAAGAGCTTAAATTCTCTCCTGAAAAATGCTCTTCATTGGCATTTCCTACTTTACACATCTGGATGAAATACTATTCCCAGAAAGTAATCGAAGTAGTGACCACATATACCCTTCAACAGGCACAGATCCTCTACACGTGCCTGCCTGATGGGAATCAGTTGTCCTTTGGGGTCTCATTGTTACAAAACCCTTTTAGTCTTCTGCTAATTCCTATCGATACAGTCCACGTTGTTTTCTCAGCGTACAAGACACTCCCCAAAGTCCAAATCAAAGAGAGGTGCACTAGTTTTCCTACAGAAAGCTCCCATCTCTGCTGTCAGCTTCTGAAGGCAGTCTCAACATACATAAATGTCTAGCTTGAGACTAACTTCCTTCAAGCTTCTATTTTACATTCACAGTAAATGTGGTACTCAGCTGTTTCTTAAACACCCCTGGTTTCTCAGTCGTTCTACATCTAAATACCGCTCTCACCACACTCTCTGGACAGACGCGTGTCAGTCTGCTCTGTACACGGCACCTCACAGGTACAGCGCTCCCAGCCTCGCCCTGGCCTACAACCATTACCTAATGGGCACAACACCCTGTGAGGGAGGGAGGTATTACTCTCTCCTATTTCACAGATGAAGAAACAGATGGTGTAAGCGATCTGCCCTGAGCTACCCAACACAGCAGCGGGACAGCTGGGATTAGCGCAATGCCCCCAGCCACCAGCATGCTCCCGCATCCCCCAGAAACACAGGCCCAGGACTCCTCGTCAGCCAAAGGGATCCTTCTCTGGGGCCAGACCCATGAGAGCATATGCCTCAGTCTCCTGGAAAAGGGTTTATGCACCTAACTGTAGGGAAAACATGCAGGGCTTCATGTTTTAAACTTGCCACAATACATCCTCAAAGCCTCTGGTACCACTGACTGAATTTTAAAATCTACCAGATTTACAGAAAAACAATTCACTTTAAAAGCTACTTTTTTTTTTCTTTTTTTTTTTGAGACCCCATAAAAACATCCATGGAGTAAGAGCAGCTCCACAGTCTCCTCTTACTACCCTATGGTTTAAGCTTCTTAGAGCCTTTTAAGATGGATTGAACTAGAGGCTGTTGTCCAACTTTGTCACATCCAATAAACTCAGAGAAGTCTGACATGGCTTTCAGGTGAACCCTAATAGTTCCTATTTACATGTCTTAGTTAAACTGCCTGGAAGGATAGTTCAGCACTGTAGACAAGCTAGGATCTCTAGGACTGACTTTCAGGACTGCCAAAACGAAAAGGAATTTGAATCATAAATCAGTACATGTGGATTTCTTCTGCACAGCAGTCCTTGAATATTTACAGGCAGCAAGATTTCTTTATATTTAGATCATTCTTTTCCAGCTGCATTATTAGTTGAAGGCCTGGACGGGCATCCCTTTCCCCACGATTAGCCAGTGTCAAGAAGCAGCCCTCTGCTTTCTACATATATACACTGATACAGGAAAAAATAATTGGGTAACACATTTCATATTGTTGAAATGAAGTCCACCGAAGCCAGATTTTACAAGACATGACAACATACTAACGCCAAACTGACACAAATTCTCATCTATGCATTTTGGCTTTAATGGGTTAATTAGCTTGGCTGGATACAAATTTTAATTATCTGAGTTTGACATTAATGTCCTTGGAGTGTTGTCTGTAAGGATTTGGGGAATCATAGACATTATTTTAGTTACTTCTGGAAACTGTGTGTTATACTGGGATTTAAATAGTAAGAACAGACAAGAAAAGTGAGAACAGGCTGATCTATTTTGAAACATCACATTTTGTGAAACAGGACAAAGCCAAGGCTTGGTCTACCTTCTAGGTTCAGTCAGCCTTTGGGCGAGCTTTGTGGATATAAGACAGCGACAACTAGAGGGTTTGAAAAAAAAAGATCTCCTTTGAGGATAGGGAACTGGGCATAATTTTAGGTTAATCGTACCACAGAATTCTGTATGTAACTGAGATTTTGAGGTAAGATCTCTTCATCTTCCAACACGTTTTCTCAGGTAGAAGGCAACTAATCCTGTGATGGCTTTGTACACACAGCGTGCTCACACAAGCCAGGGACAAACACGACAAACACCTACCTCACACTGGCAGAGGCAGCTGAGACAACCTGCTGCTGAAGGCAGGAGCTCAGCGCTTCCCTCTGCCACTACGGACCTGCTGGGCTGCCACCACCTCACGTCAGATGCAGAGGAAGGCACATGGGGGAACCACAGCACAGCACCGTGCATGCAAAATCTTTCATCTGCAATTTCTAGCACAATTATGACTGACCCCTGAACAAAAAAGAATACCTACCATACAGGCTCTTAATGGAGAATATTAATACTACTGAGGGTGGAGGTAAAGCATCATGCAACCTAATGCACACATCCACTTCTGAATTCTTTTCAGATGGCAGGTATTTCCTTGCAAAAGTACAGTACTACAGTAGAATTACAAGTACTATTAACAGTTCGAGTTATGGCACAGTATTATAAGTGCTTTACTTATTTTCTTGTTTTTCATTGTTTGTGTAAGTAGACTAATCACCTGAGGAATTTTAAGAGTATTTCAGTAAATATATATATAAAATCTACAATAAAATATTTTTAAGCCAATAATCACCAAACTACTGCAAGTTACTTGAAACAAGTAAGATCTACAGTTCTGTAGAAAACAGTATTTACTAAAAGCTTTTCAAAACGCCCATCTACATTATTCTATTCTTTTCTGTTCATTCTTCTAGAGATGCATTTGTTTTAAGATTCAAAAGAGAATCCTGATAGCTTTTTGTGTGTATGGATTTAAGCTCTCTTTGTACAACACCATAAATACATTTGTTCTTTGTAACACCAACTGCACTAGTTCTTTACAATGCAGAATTCTGTGATAGAGCCTTTGGTGCAGTAGCTTTGCACCTTTTAAAGAGAACCTTTGTTCTGTTCTCCACATTCTCTTGGTGTCAAAACCAAAGTCATTTGGATTTTCTTCTGCAAAAAATATGTGTAGGTAATTTGACTGTAGGAACACTAGGTAAACGCCACACATTTCTCGCTTTTAGGTTCACACACCTCTGTAACTGCTCAAATTCTATGAATACAGTTAAATTTCTGCTAAATGTAGGAGGCTGACATTCAGACAAGCTCCTCTGATGCCGAGTAAGAATTACTAACAAGTAAGGGCTTCTTTGAACACAATACCTAACCAACAGAAAGGATTCTATTCTCCTTATTTTCTTCCACTGTGTTCTGGTTAAAATACCTTGACCATGGTCCTGTAAGAAACCAAACACCTTTGGGAATGGCAGAGCAAATTTAGAGCACTTAGCGCTTCAAAGAATCAGCTCTTACTTAACAAGGGTATGAAAGGAACTCATGGAGGTTACTAAACGAAAAAGCAATAATCTCCAAAAATGGTAAAATAGATTCAAAACTGCCGTGAAAAAATATTCTCCAGCATACAGAAAAAACAGCAGAAAACGTTTTTCTTTGCCTTTTTTTTTTCTTAATAAAGTAAAGAAACAGCTAGATTTATTTGTAACATTACCTGCACCTTTTGTTCTTTTCCCCAAAAAGTAAGTAGGCAAGTCTGTGTTATTTTCTTTAGAATATAAAGCAAGCTATTTTCACCCTTGGATGAAACATTAAAACCTCTAAAGGCCTCACTCATACACAGATGGGAAATGGAAAGCCTTCCTATCATATATTTTGGAGACAATATCCTTTTTTTTCTGGAAATGCTGATAAGGAACAAATTCAGCCTGGTCCTCATCCGCCTGGATCATCTTATTTATTAAAAACAATGGTATCTTTTAAACCTTGTATACTAAGCTATCGGTCAATTTTGATTGACACAAATATTTGTATTAAAGGTTATATACCGCAATTTATGATTGGGTACTATCACAATACTGTATGTTAATGTAATCAGTATTTTCATTTCATGAATTCATTTGAAGCATGACACTGCAAGGGTATTCTTACATACATTGAAGACACAATTACTAAGTAGTTCAACAATTCTCCTTTAAGTGGGATTTTTTTTTTTTATCTGATAAATTTTTAACACAATAAAACCACTCCTAGTTTTGTGTGTGTGTTTTAATTTGCCACCTTTTAAAGTGTTTAGACACTTGGAATACCTAGCAAACTGAATTAATCCACAAATATTTACAAGAAAAATCCATTTAATTTTTTCTATACTAACTACCACAGGGACCATTGTAATGAAAAATTTCCCATCTTAAAGAATTAACGCGATTACTAATATAGAGAAAAAATATAATTTATATCATCACAAACACGTAAAAGATATAATCCCATATTCACAAAAAGAATCTTTATTCCCTCTTTGAATTCTGAGACAATACAGTCTTGCCTTAAGGAGAACAGAAATATCATGAAGTACCTTAAGCAAGATAATTGTAAGAGAAAAAACTACAATTGCATTATTGTTGTGCTAAACTGTGACATACTTAAAAAGCTAATTTCTTTTATTATAATGGAATTTGGTGTGTGTATCCTTTAATCTACTTCAGTATTTCTTCACATTTTACACACAAACACATGTGTAAAGTGTTTCCCCATTATCAGTATTACCTGGTTTAACAAACTGCAACGAATTTAAAACAATTAAAAATACACTAGAGAATTCCATAAAGTTCACTAGATTTCTTTTTAACAGATTTCTTAACTAGATTTCTTTTTTGGAGGTAACTGAACATCTAGAGATGTCACAAAAACGTGCAAAAAATGTGAGATTTATGCAACTTAGATATTATTCAAGGAGATATGATCAATATTTTATGAAAAAGTAACATTTGACGTGACTGTCCCAAATTTTACCAAATACATTTCAACCAATCACAATGCTGAACAGCTTGCATCTAAATCAAAAGCTACACAAACAAAAATATATCCCCAAAATAGGGCTTTCTACAGCTGTGGCAGTTAAAGTGCACTTACTTTCAAAATTCAGTACAGTCACCCTTCAATTTTTCCTTTCAATCAAATAAATTTTAACCAATAAATTTATCTGCTGTGCCTGGGCATTTCTCTGTTTCACAGAAGCAAACATTTGTTCCACTCGTTCTCCTTTAAAAAGTGAATTTAACAAAACTACTAAGACAAAAAGGATGACCTAATTAGCACTATTTAAAGCTTTTATATATAGCACGCTCCTAGTGCTGCCCCTAACTTCCAAGGCTTTCTTCATACTCAGTCCTATCAGTTGATTTATCTGGCACGTCCTATTACTGCTTAGGCATGCAAACTCATTTTGTGCATTTTCATATTTACCTAACATCTACGCAAGGAGTCAACCTGTAAAGAAACTTTTCTGTGAACCTCAATTAAATTAACTGTTAAGTCAGGGGTGGCCTCGACCAGACCATCTGCTGGTCACTGAAGGTCTTCACTGGGTAGACCCATGGAAAACCAGTCAAGGACAACAAAGAAAATCCCCAGAACCGGCAAGAAGTTAGCTACGAGTTAGAAGTCTACCTAACAGCCAGTCTCACTAGTAAAATTAAGTCCTGAATACATGCTCCCCTACTCTTCTTACCACACCAGGTGTGCTAAGCAATTAAAATGCCTTTTATTTCCTTACAACTCTTAATTTCTGTGCAAGCACTGAGTTATTACTGCTACACTAATTAAGTTCA
Source organism: Anas acuta (assembly GCF_963932015.1). Classification (NCBI taxonomy): domain Eukaryota; kingdom Metazoa; phylum Chordata; class Aves; order Anseriformes; family Anatidae; genus Anas; species Anas acuta. Next base: position 19,889,707 of record NC_088988.1, on the reverse strand, counting down.
TTCTGGTTATCAGAACAGATTTGACCAGCTAGTTATGAAAAAGCACCCAATTAAATATAGTAATACTGGGTATTGGGGCCTGGGCCTGAACATCGAAGCCTTCCCACACACACGGGCCATAAGCACAGCCCAGCTGCACTGCCTCAGGCCCTGCTGACAGCCGCATGGGGTGCCGGGGACTGCGCTCAGTGCCACCCCTTCGACCCAGCACACCCTACTCACAAAACTCTTCTCCAGAAGAAGATTGTGCACTAAAAATCATATCGCATTGTCTCAGGGTAATGATGGTGTTAAACATACATCACCTTACAAAGCCGATGTGCATACAGAATGCCAGTGAAAGCAGAAGTGACACATATTAAAATATCTACAGTCCACTATACAAGAGACCTTAAACACCTATGAAGCACTGGTCTCTCATATTTGTGCCACAAGTGGAACACATACATTTTTTTTTTCTAATTTTAATAAACAAATAAAATCTCCAATATCTCTAATTCACCAATATTTAATGTGGAATGGCTTTGTAAAGAAGAAAACCATCTGTGAAAGAAATACATACTCTTTTCAGAATCATATGTACTAATATGACTTTTATCATTCAAAACTGAGAATAGTCTTTTAAATAAAAAGTTTTTAGTTAATATCAGTGTTTTGGAGCCTCCCACTGGCAGCCATCACACAGCTGAAGTGAACTATCAGCTAAATGCAAGGTTTATATCCAGGCAGCAGTGACTATTTTGCTTTAAAAGAAATGAGTATTTCTGAGTTCATATTTTAAATGCAATTTAAAAGATCATAAAGGAAAAGAACCCAGCATTTACTGTGTGTCTCCCAGCAGACTACTTAATGTTCAAACATCTACTATGCAAAGGTCAAATGATTTCACTGAATGTAACTGTGACAAAAATATTCTGCAGTACTGAAAAAAAAAAAAAAAAAAAAGATGATCAAGGAGAGAGATATGGACCTGAGATCTTGCAATACTCACAATAAATAATGTATATTCAGTTCAATAAGAAATAAAATTGAAAAGTAATGTCAGGAGAATGAGATTAAGATAATAGGTAAAACACAAATTACATACTTCTGTATACTTTGGTAAGCTTCATAAAGGTATATTTTAAAGTAATACAGCAAATTATTTTTCATAAAAAACTTTTCTTACACAAATATTGTTTGCATAGAATTGAAAAAAATGTATTCAAGACAGGGAACCCCTGATATACTCTGCTGCAAGCAGCAATGTGGATAGCTGAACTTATAAACAAAAATCCAAAGTAAACACTTATGCTGGTTGTAACATACGGAGGAGTAAAGCTGCAGGAAGCATTCATTCAGGAATGAGACAGATTACAGGTAAAATTGATGTGAAAAAAATATTTACTCAAATGCTTATCTGAAACAAACAGCAAAGGCTAATAGGCATAAATTTATTTTCCATTTGACTGTGCTTTCCCTTCCTTGGCATTTCTATCAAATATTTTAGTCTCTCATTCTTTCTCATATAAAGAAGTCAGGAAGCGTGCTGTGCACAAGGCTTGCTGGGGGTCCTGGTTTTCCAGAGCCAAGATCCCAGCAACAAATAAAAAGAGTTGGAAACAAACAAACAAAATTGCCTGTCTGCCTCTATGATCCTCATCTGCTGCTGTACAGGAACTTGGTGGCCCCCAATGCACTTGGATATAGGGAGATCCAGTTGATCTCTCCATGACAGTAGACATACCAAGGGTAGACAGCAGGAATGCAGCTAAGCAGCAAATCCAGAAAACCAAGCAAGGAAAAAAAAAAAAGGAATAAAGTATTTAAGAGGTAAAAGAAAGCTGGAAAATAATACAGCCAGACAAAAAAAAAAAAAAAAAAAAAAAAAAAAAAAACAGGACAAGGCAGCAAAGAAATAAGATAAGAGACAAGGGAACAGAACATGGGGAATAAGGTAACTAAGAGCAAAAATACATTGCAGTGTCTGCTTTCTGGAATACAATACAGTATTTCTCAAATTAAACGAGTGACAGTTTTTTTGCCTGTTCTGTTGTTTTGTTTTGCTTTTGCTTATAATAAACAAATCTTGGCTGACCGTGTAATCTGATCTAACATCAAAACCTGCATTTTGGTAACTCAAGCAACTGTAGCATGTTAAAAAAAAAAAAAGAGAGAGAAAACAGGAATAAAGCTCTAACTAGATGTTTAAAAAAATCATACATTTGATAAAATAACAAGTAAAGATGGAAAATCAAGTGCTAAAAATTGATATTACAGTCTAATGATATTTCTGTTCGCTAGCACACAAAAAAAGTGAATGGTGTAAATGCTACTGATTTTATATATTAATAAAAAGATACATAATATTGACTAATAAATTATGTTCAGAAGCATACATACGTTTTTTTCTGTGCTCAACTAGCTCAACAGCCTGCTTCGCTGAGCATTTTGAAAACCAGTTGTCCCCAAGCAGAACAGTAACCTCATTGGTGTGGACAAGTTTTCCTGGCATGAAGGCAAGAGGACCAAAAGGTACCTGTCAAAGGCACAGAAAACCAGTGTTGAAAATTGCTGATGAAAATAAACCTACTCATTCATCTCCTAGGTCAAAAAAAAAAAAAAAAGTAAAATACAGAGTTAAATAAAATTCTACACCAGTTATTTAATATTAAAACATTCAAACATATTCAAATGACCAAGCCCACTTGAATTTAGTATTTTAGTTACAAAACCAGAAAAGTAGAATGTAAGTAGAAAACTTGTGTTGTGACATGAAACTACAGTACAACTGAAAAATCGTAAGGAAAGCAAATTAACTTTATCCTAACATGTAAGCTGTTCAGGTGAGTTTAGTTTTTGTTATTCACAGACTACATTCATTTCCCAGTAAAAGCAAGTTTAGCTTTGCTGACATTTTTAACATTCTTAAATAGGTTCCCTAATTTCGAAATTCTTGACAAGGTATTCTTAAATGGACAACTCAAATATGAATTGCTTTTTTCAGTATATGCCTTGCTAAGAATAAGTGCTTAAAAACCTCAGTGTAAGTTCGGGGGACTACCAGCAGGACCACAGTGCTGAACCTCGCTCTGTTTTGTCCTTCACCAGTACACAGACCTCAGGCAATGTCCCACCAACTAATGTCCATCCTCCCATGACTGCAGGCGCAGGAAGCAATATTTAACACAGATCACAGCTTATGGGACACTGCTTTTTATGATTTAAGACACCTTCTGCAGGCCACATTTGACACACCATTCAAGGGAAGCCCTATCACTTTTAGCCCTCTTGCACTGCTCCTGCACCAGCCCCTGCATTCGCACCCCAACTCGGAGCAGCAGCTGCCTACCTGGCTGCCTTTGGGCTTCAATCTCAAAGTCAGGAGACCAGAATTAAAATGGAGGGGGTGAAAAGCTAAGAACCTCAGCCAGCTCAAGCTTTCTTTCTTAAGATAAAAAGGTCCATCTCGGTCAGTTTGTACCAGTTCTTTCTATTTTATTCCTCTGCTGCCCCCCTCATTTCCTCAGGCTAACCATTTGCTTTCCCACCGCAGTTTTGCTGAACCAGTGCACCTGGCCTGGCAGACCTGCTTCCTTGGAAAGCGTCTTCTCCAGCGTCACCATCCAGGAGGTGCCTGTCAGTGCTTGAAGCAGCTCTGCAGCAGGCAGGATTCATGCCATGACTAAGCAGAATGGGCTTTTCCTACACATATACCCTTCCTGACTTGGTTTTCAAGAAGCAGGATGCACCATTTGCCTGTTCATTCTTTCCCCAAAATGATGAAAGCAAAATTGAAAACATATGAAAATATTTGGCAAACAGGATAGGAACTATTTATATACATTTAAAATAATAGATGTGAGTTGACAAGGCTGCTTTAACTAAGAATAAGCCATATCTATTTTTTTAGACAGTATTTTTTCTGTGCTTCAAAACAACACAACCTTTTTGTTTTACACCATGTGGCCACGCATATACACATGGTCACAGGCCTATGCACATAACATGTAGAGCTGAATCCTCAGCACTGGAGACAGAAACTTTCTCTTTTACTACCTGGGAATTGTGCTCCACTGCTGTCTTACTAACAGCTCAACTGTACATCAAGCCAGGCTGCCAGGTAAGAAAGCAGTTAGGTACATTGCACTGAAATTAGTTATTCAGTTATTTACAGTACAGCACTCCCCGCTACAAAGACCTACCTCAAAACAGACCTGGGAAGAGGGGAAAAAAAAAAAAAAAAGAAAAAAAGAGGAGAGAGAGGGTGGAGAGGGGGGAGAAGCCAAACTGACCAAAATTCTGGTGAGTGCAAGTCACAATGATAAAGTTTAAACAGGAAGCTGTACAGTTGTTACAGAACATTCGAAGCACAATAAAAGATCGCTATGTCAATGTGAAGATCAGTGAAACAAAAATTAGCAGCACCTTTTTATGTAAAAATCAATGTTCTGGGGCTTATTTCCATGAATCAGAAAATACTACGGCCACTTGCTTCAAAGGAAGTGACTAAGTACCATAATTCACTCATAATTATAGTTTTCTATACAATAGATTTACATATCAAATGTGTCAGGTTTTGTGTTAGCATTTATGTCATCTGTTCTCAGTTGTCAGTAACACTGTAATTTATAATAGATTTCAAAGAAAAGAAGAGAGAAACAAAAGCAAAGGTTTAACTATTATCATCATAAATGTACCATTATTGAGTATTATATGGCAACCTGAGTAACACCTCCCTGCAGATGCAGATACCTGAATTTCTGGAAGTTTTAGTCCATTATCTTATGTGATAATGTACATACAGTGTACATACCATGATATCATAGGACAGTTTATCAGGCAAAGTACGGAGTCGTTCCTGAAGAGCCTCATAATCACCCTCCACCTTCTTCCTGTTGATAAATTTAAGTTGATTCAATTTCTTATCTAAAGTGAAGAGTTAACATTTTTCATCTACTAATTCAACAACCCAAAAAATAACAAAAACCGAACTATTTTACTCTTAAACACATTGCTTGATAAATTAGTAAGTTATTTATAAAAAATTACATATAATAGCCAGGCTATTTTAGAATAATGTGTATTAAAATAGGGATATGATTATTTTAGCTTGTGAATGTCTCTGAATTTGTTTTTTTTTTTATGGTGCTAAGAATCAGTTCTTTCATTACGTTTTAGCATATCTCACTTCATGTTCAAGTTTAACAATTATACCACCATCAAGCTTTAGAAAAAGAACTGAAAATCCAGTTTATCTTCAGAAGAGGCAAATTCTTCAATGTATTACTTGTAATACAGGATTCAAGACCTTGGTTTGGGCTGATAAAATGGACAAAATTTTAACTGTTTCTGATTTTCACATCTACTTTCTGGGCCTACTAAGAGTCAACAGTCCTGAAAGATCACTTGACCACTCTGTTTCTGTCCCGTCTTCCAAACCTGACAAACAACACAGGTGTGGAGCATTCCTTCTATTGTTTTTCATAAGCCACGTGTTGCTTTACAAGACAGAAATGGCTTAATGAACTTGGATCAATTATCCCCATGACAGATACCTGACTTTGCAGGATACAGCATTTTAATTGCTATGGGAATTTTCCTTTGTGTGCAAAACAAACAAGTGTACTCACTCTAAAAAGCCTTTTTTTCTTAAGAAATTCTTAAACACTTAAATTCTGCTGAGAAGTCTTTTTAATGGACAACTGCCGTTCTGAAGAGATCAGAAATCAGCTCCTACACGAAGTATCTAACATATAAATGTCAGGTTTGATGACATTGTTTACTTGTACTTCAAAATAGTAAACATCCTATGTATGGTAGTAAATTTTGCAATAGAAGGCAACTGAAAGCACGGAGCAGCATACTTCACAATGCTGACCCAGGATGCAAATTACAGGTTTTCTGAGGATGATTCAAGAAAGCAATCTATAAATGTGCTGAAAAATGAATGTCATAGTTGGTAACACAACTCTCAAAATATTATCATTGATTTTTCTTAGATTCATAAGCAGAGTAAAATCTTTTTCAGTATTCATTATGAAAAATTATCTGCTACTCCTCTGTTTGTCTCATTTTCTTCCATAGCTGAACTTTGCTGTAATTACACTACTTTACACATGGAGTTCTTCATATTTTAAGTTGCTGAACTGGTCACGAACCAAGAACTTAGACCACTTGGACGTTAAAACTGTATTCCATACAACTAATTTACAAAAGATGCTTGCTACTTCTTTGGTTTGATGCCAATTTTTCCAATGCACCCAGCAAGTTTCTTTGTCCACTGCCCTCATTACGGTGACAACATAATTCACTTCCTTTAAAGAGGAAGGCCCAACTCATGAATCTCAACAAAGCTCACAAGATGTTTTGGAGAAAGCAATATAATGACAATTTGGTATCAGTAACAACTACTTAATGACATTTACAAAATGCAGCCTTTGACTTGCAGAGATCTGTGTTTTCAGAGAACAGGACAATGCTGCAGACTACTCACTTGAAAACCAAGCGACCCCCAAACTGAAGGCCTTGACCTCACTTCAGTGGAAGAGGACTCCACAGGAAAAGAATGGTATTAGGGGGAAAAAAAAAAAAAAAGATCCCACTCATAGGAGGATTAAGTACACCCATTATTTCATTGCTCAAACCTGACATTTCTTCATCAACCGGAAAGATTCTGCCTTTAAGGTCTGACTGCTGCCCGTTACTGAATAATCTGATCCGGGTACAGCAGAAATAACTTGCTTCAGATAGAGCAGGGTTTTATTGCCCTGATCCACCACATCTTCTACACCAATGGTAGCTGGAAGCAGACTCCCCAGAGTGATGATCCATGGGGCAAGATGAGGGAAAGAACATTTAGGAAAGAGCAGAATATGTTTCTGCACTCAGTGGGAGAACCGCCTCTGACCGGTCAGACCTCTACCACAGCACTCTCTAAGTGTTGGACCACCACAATAAAGAAAATGAAAACATATCCATTTCGTGAGCTGACATGGAAGAATGTTACTCAAGGAAGGAAGCAGACCTTTCCCTTCATCTAGAGCATGTGTGCCGATGGTGTGCTTGGTCACCATGTGCAGCGAGGGAGAGGGAACATGGAGAACGGGCACTAGGCTCCAGCTATGAGCATGTATCTAGAAAGGGAAATACCACGTCTAATCCCAGACCCATTATCAGATTCATGGCTTTGAAAATATACTTCAAGATGTGCACTAAAAAATGAAAAAGAAAATAATTTAATGGAAATATATTGAAGTTGGGCATTTTAAAACCCTATTGTTATTCACCCAATTCTATTTAACATTCTTCTGTGTCACTGACTACTTAAAGGTCTTTTATGAACAAATTATTCAAGAGAGCAAGAGCACTCAGCTCTTGCACAATCAGGATCTAAATTTTGAATAGGTTTTCTTAGAGTAAAAACTGTATGGATGCTCTATAAACCGCTTTTCTACATAAAAATCAAATCAGTAAGTTAGGTTTTCCTTATGATATTCTGTGCCGAAATCCCCCAGATTCATAGGATCATGGCCAGAGTTTGCTCAAAACCCAATAGAGAAGCAACCCCTCTTCCCAACGTCTACCCTCCTACCCCATTCTACAAACCCCAGCCAATTTCCCAAACTTCTAAAAAAATCTGTTCCAATTTTAAGACTGTCAATTGGTTTATTTCTGAAAAAAAAATATATATATGTCTCTGTGAAAGAATGTACATGCAGAACTTCACACTGTACCAAATTGGCATGGACACTGCAGAAACTCCCCCAAAAGTATGTGCATTATGGAAATTCTGACTGACTTAACTACAGCAGCACCAGTAGGCACTTCAATAATATTTCCCTTATTGAAAATTAATGCAGTCTCTGAATTTTAAACATAAATGAAACATATTAGTTTTAGATTATTTTTGCAAGCCGATAATCATCATATTAAATTCTGACGTGTATAGATTGTCTTGATTTTTTTCCTCTTATCCAGTGCTTGCAGCCCTTGTGCATTTAAACTAAAAACATTTGATACACACTAAATATAAATTATTTGCTTGGAGATCTTTCAGGCATGAAGAAAAAGCCTCTTAAAATAAATTTAAAATATTATATGCTTGATGGTGTATAACCAAAGGTTTAATCTCGCCACTAAAGGGGCAGTTGCTGTGATTCTGCAATAACCCTGCAGACAATAATCAAGACAGCTCCTGTTGCTCTCTCAGTAAAATCATGGTAAACACAGCATGGATATATTGTAATTTGATATCTGTAAGATCAACTCTTATATCTCACAGTAACTCATAATATGTCATTCACCATTAAATGTACATTTTCCTCAGATGCCATAGAAAACCATTATTTACTAAGCATGTTTTCTATTAACCATAGATTGCCAACACAGAAAAAAGTACCCAGAGATTTATTTTATTTATTTTTTTACATAACGAATCATTTCTTTCTAAGCATAACAAACTATGCTTTATGAGATGGTTTATTGGGGGGGGGGGGGTAAACAAAGAAACATTACTTTCACATTTTTGTTTAGTGTTTTTTTCCCCAAAAATGTGCTACAACAATTTCCCTACTTGCTCATAGTTAAAGAGAAAACAAGAATAATTGATTCTACTCTGTGAATACCTGTCCACGTATCAGGCCAATTCAGCATTCATCCCACAAGATTACTTGGGGAAATATGGTGAATGAGATGGGTATTTACCATACACTAAGGTTCAGTCTATTTGTGACTTACAGCAATGGCATCAGCGGCAAATACAAACATCTCAGAGAGAGCATATTGCAATAATTCTGAGCTACCTCCCGTCCCCAAAACATACCTGTTCAATCTGGCTGTCATTAGAAGAGGCAGTAGTACAGTAAGTTTACTAGAATACAACTAGGTTACTGATCAGTATTTTAGGCATGTAATCAAACATTTTTGACTTACCAGTGCTGGATTTTTTCTTGGCAGCTAGTGACCACCTGTCATTAAAACAGATAACTGTTCATGAAAAAAACAAGGCTAAGCACACAGCTGCAATGTCAATGTATCAGAAACTAGAACAGTCACTTTACAGATTTGGTAGTGTCTCTATATACATTTTTATTTGTCAGTGCAAAGGCTTGTGAATGGTAGTTACTAAGCTGCACACTTTATCACACACTAATGCAGACTGACAACCACTGAAAAAATTACAGTTTTCAATTCATATTTTGGTACAATACCTGCTCCATAACTATTAAGTGACATGATATAAGGTAAGCAGTATTTTGTGCGATCTGCAGATCTATTTTCAGTGTTACATGCTTGCAGAATGAGAAAACAATATAAATTATAACATGTCATCAATATAATTTCCATACTTATTCACTAAAAAAAAAAAAAAAGAACCCCACAACACCAAAAACATTTTTCCTTTATCAGTACATCAACAAATGTTTCCACTGGCAGTTCTAATTTGAAAATGCACAAAATAATTTTGTGAGCGTTTAAACAAAAAGGATATTTGACCATTATAAACTGTTGACTTCCATTCTTTTCTGTCAAGATCAAAAAAGTAGTTTTAATCTGAATATTTCACTTATTTCTTCATACTGTAGACCTTCCCAAGAGGTTGAAAATAATTTACAAAATAAAGTATATTGTTAAAAGGTAATACTTTTTTCTTTTTTAACCATATTTTTTTGCCACAGCAAACAACCAAGATGCTGAAACCTGTGCCCTTCTCTTCTATAATTATGTGCAAATTTTGCCTTTCAAAACATATTCTGATCTCTGAATAATGGTTACCAAAAATATAACACAAACAATTTCATTCAATTATATGAAATGCAGTGAAGCCATGAGGCAATTAAATATGTCTAAACATCTTCACATTTTTTAAATTTTTTTTTTATTTATTTATTTTTACAATTTTTTTTCCTGTAGCCAAAATAATGCTAACATTTGAAAGCAATGAGAAAATTTGCAGAGAAAACAATAACATACATTCAGCTACCACTGAAATCACTGGAGCAGATAATTTTTTTTTTTCCCCAAACAACAGAATGAAAGAATTTTTTTTTAGTTAGCATATGTGCAGCTATTGCAGAACAGATCTCAGACCCTGCACTTTGTACTTATATAGGAGTAAAACAAAAACAAACAAACAAAAAAATGGGGCTGCTTTGTGAGCTAGTAATTCTTTAAATGGAGTAAAGTACTTAAATGAAAAGGATCAGCTGTACATTTGTAGTTAGGCTGTTTCATAATCCATCAGGAAATTCAGCCAGGTAGCTTGCCTTGCTTACGCCAAGTTTAAATTTATCATCTGCTTTAAACTCTTATAAATCAAATTCCTAGCAAGTATTTTCCTTAATGTGCAAATTAAACATTTTTAATGTTAAGACTAAATATACAGACTTCTGCAAGCTAATTCACGCTATCAACGTTAAACCCATTTCAAGAGCAAAGTTTCCCACAAGGTGTAAATCATATGAGCGCAACTACATTTCCTAACAATGCAAGCACACAATGGAGAGCAACACTACCAAGTCAGAGGATATCCCATCAGCACATTTCACTCTTTCAGATTTGGTACTGATTGTAAAGTACACAACATAAGCATATAAAAATGTTTATGAAATCCTTTAAGAAAGTTCCAGTTTAATTGCCCCATTAAAGATGAAGATGGAAAAGACAGGAAGCTTTCCATTCCCAATACATGACTTTCCATGCATGAAGCAAGCTAAAAGCACAAAAAGAAAAGCCTTGCAAACCGTAAGAGCAGCATGTTCATTAACCTCTACATGATAATCCTTTCGTAGCTGCATATTAACTAGTTACATATTCATAATCATTTACATTATTTAGAGGACCTTCTATGAAAATTTCCAGGCTATATCCATTAGCTACGATGTTAAAGGTTACAGAACATAGTCTACTTAATGTTTCCTGGAAGCTTTTTTAATTGGTAAATATGTAAATTGGGCACATATGCTTTTATGTTTTTTAAAAATAGTCCATCTTCAAAACAGCATAGGGGCATATGCTGTTTCCAGTGCCCTTTATCCCTCAAAAAAAAAAAAAAGCAAAGAAAAAAAGAAAATCAATAACACCAATCAATTTTAATTTAATTCTTCTTCTTTGATATAATCTCTCTTGAAGGGATACTAAAGGGTGGAACCAACAACAAACCTTTTCATTTCAGCGGCCAGAATAAAATGAGACCTTTTATAGAAGCGCTAAAATATACGGCCTTGAAAATGTTTTAGACTTAACTTCTGATAATGAATTCTATTTAAAAAATATATATATTGAAAAACAGAAGGAGCTCAATTATGCATATGTCCCTTATTAGGTCAGTCGCACTGTTTGGATAACAACTGGTCTTATTATAGCAAAGAAACAAATAGATAAATGTATAAACAAATCTTTGATTCTTTGCCTTTAATCAAACACAGGAAAATCATTAGTCTATCTTCCCCACATAATTTATATTTGGAATTACAATTAAAGAATGAAAACTTCTCCCAGGGTAAATAAAATAAATCACCTTTTCGTTTGTTCATTTAGGTTCAATTTGTCTGGGCACCAGTGCCACCAACTCTGCACTGCTTCTACGACACTAGAGTGGAAGTGGTATCAATAAAATCTGAATTCTTACCTTTTAGTCACAGCAATATATGAATGTGTGAACACGCAGCGTTATCGGTGGCTTATCTGCATGCTATAATATTTATTGAACTACTCTTGCAGCAAATCTAACATGAGGTAATCACGTGTCTGGTTATTAAAACAGGGCCCACTGTTGGAAAACACATTCCACAACTTCACAAGAAAACAAATAAGCAGGTATCTGGTTTCCTTCCTTTCCCCCACCAGCAGTTTGTTACAATCCAGCACTTCCCAAGCCCCTGCTCAGAGAGCACCACAGCTGCAAGGGCAGCTCTGCATGCCTGGTGCCCATGGCATAATGCCTTCAGCTGCAAATCCGATGGTAAAGCGCATGATGTGTTGGCTCTGCTCTCCTTGCTGCTACACATGGGGTTACTGAGAGGGAGGTGTACATCACTGCTTTTAGGGAAGCTTGCGTCTGGGTCTTACATGTGCTGTCAGAGCAGGGCGGGAGAAGCAGCTTTAGAGCTGCACATCAGCTCCCAGGTAGCCCCATTCCCACTGGGCAGCTGGTCGGCTAATGAGTCAAAACCACCCCAAACAACGCATACCATACAGCCACAGACACTGTCAGGCTGCCCGAGGGAAGAAAATCCCTTTTCTCCAGTGCACTTTCCTTCCGGTCTATTTATATTCTACTTTCTCCAGGATCTTCCATATGAAGAGCTCAAAACCTTTTCCATGAATTAAGGTGTACAGCACTCAGGAAAGTGCTGCTCTGACTTTACAGGCTGAGTGACTTCACCAGGAAGGCTGCCCAGAAGCAGAGCTGGAACCAGATGCCAGAGCCCCTGACTCAGCAGCCAGGCACTGCAGCCACTGGCACTGCCACGCTGGGAAGGAAGATGCATAGGACGGATGCTGTAGCATGAAGCTGATTCTCACCTGTATGTGTCCACGGGTCTCTGCTTTATTCCCCATTACTGTATGCATATTTGCTGCTTCTCCTCAGCAGGCCCACACCCTCATGTAAAAGGGTACCTTCTTTTTACCTCATTTTTTTTCTTACCTGTTGCTTCTGCATGTGCTCCTGTAACTAACACAATTCTCTGTGGTGCTTCTGCTTACCCAGGCAGTGCACAGAAAGTTTTGGAGCAGAGCAGAGCAGACCTATTTTATTTTATTCAGCTAGTTCCCTAAAGTGGAGTGCATGAACCCAAATGTCTCTCTGAACTAAGCCGCAAGGCACTGCCTACAAAGGTGGTGGGTTTAACACACTGAGGGCAATTCTTACCTCTCTCTCTTCTATTGTGAACAGCACTAAGGCAAGCTGCCATGGTTTTATTTCATTTATGTCTCAGCTTGTGAAAAGTGCTGTACCCAACTCACACTTACATCCAAGTCCCAAGAACTAGACTGTTATTTCCAGGATGAAAGCTAATTTCAATGGAAGATGAAAACAAAAATTCCCCATCAGGTTAGGAATAATTCCGAAACAAACAAGTTACCTCCACACTTTGGGCCCGAATCTCGAAATACACACAACAAAGTTTCTACTTTAACAGTGAGTTAGGCATCTAAAAGGCCAAACGTGCTGTTTCCATTTGCATACTTGTATGTGTTTTACTTCAAAGCTGTGGTTCTCAATCTGGTTGGTCTTTGGAAATTAGAAGCTAGGGAAATAGATCTAATCCCAGCTCTGATTTCTTCTATATGGCCTGGAGCAAATCACAACCTCTCAGTCTACATTTCTTCATCTGCAAAATGGGGATAATAGTATTAACCTACCCACCTCAGAGTGTTTAATGATGATTAATTAATGTGAGAAAAGCACTCTAAAGATGTAAGAGCACTATATAAGTGATAAAGCATTATTTACCACTTGAAAAGTAATCTGAATAAAATCAGATATGCAAGTAATTTGTTTACATGTAGCAATAATATAATTTGTGACTATTTAATCTTGAATTAGTCTCACTTTAAACATCCCTTTCAATCACATTTCCAGTTACTTAGGGAAAATGGCAGTATGGAATACTTTTTGTGGAGGCAGAGCAAGTAATGAGATGGTAATTAAAGTAAGGGTCTAATAAAATCTAAAACCAACGATTTGCCTTCAGGAGAATGTCCCTGCCATTTGGGACTGTGTAAAGATCGCAGCGTCGACCTTGGTTCTGCTGCTCAGAACCTTCTGCAAACTACAGCGAAAGCATATGCTGGTCTTCTGCAATGCAGTTCCATGTTTACAAGGCTCATGATAAATCCAAGGTAATTTCCTCTACTGACCTAATTCAGATGACTCTCCTGATTTTAACTGCTTAACCTTGTACACTCAAGTATTTACTTCAGTTGATATATCCACATGAGCCACCTCCATCTATAAATGTTTGCAGTATCAAGACCCACTCTGCATCATACGCATAAGATTTCTGTCACACCCCAAAACCAGAAAAATAAAATTAAACTTATTGATGAAATAACATAACCAGTTCACAACATGACTTTACATTACAGAAGAACACTAATGGGTGGTCAAACATTTATTAATGTCTTGGTAACAAGGATGTAACAAGCCACATGCAAAATAAACATTTAAAAATTTTCATGTATTTTCATTTTTTCCTCTAGGAAACCACACAGTAGTTGCCTAAAACACAGCAGTCACTGATGGAGAAAGACAGAATTAACTTTTGCACAATTGTTTTTCCTAGAGCCCCATTTTCAATCAAAAAATGAAATAAAACTATTAAAAGTTCTTCAGTCTGTTGGCACACTATATGATCTAAAAGGAAAGGAAGACGGCATTTCTAAGCTTTCATATTCATTTATTAAATCATATTACTGAAAAACACTACATTTCAACAAATTATTAACATAAGTTCCCCTTCGGGTGGAAATTTATGCCTTTTCAAGAAATGTATTTGGGAGAAATACTGAAGGAAGGGAGAAATGAATTTGAATCATGGCAACCATTTCTTTCTAAAAGAAAAAATCTTCCCATTTAAAAATATTATCACAGATTTTACTTATCTGTACAAGAAAACAAGTGGAGATCTAGTGTTTTTGTATTAATTGTGCACACAATTGGCTCTCACATGTTTACAGTGAGATTAGTATGTAACTATAATTTACCAATACACTGAAACTAACGTAGTACTAAAATGACTGTTGTGAACTTAAGAATTCTACCTGAACCATCTAGGAATTATAAAGCAGACAGAAAAATGCCTCATCTCTCCTTTGCCAGCAGTGAAGTTCTGTCCTCTCAAGACTATTTTATGTTGCAATCCCTGCTGTGGCTGTAGGTCACGTAGACAAACGACTTGCAGTTACTTTTCAGTAACTCTACACGCGCGTACCAAAGCGTGGCTGCCCGCTCCACTGAGCCAGCCAAGCAGGCAGTGCTGTGTTACGTGAGGTGGCACCCTTCTTCCCCACATCCAGCTACAAGCTCTCAGCACCCATTTTGCTGTTTCAGATCCTTTTGTCAGTCATTTCAACTCTCAAACACAGCAAATGGAGCGTTTCTGCTAGCTGAGTGAGTTAAATGAGCTCTGAGCCAACAGAACTGGTGCAAGCAAGGAACAAAGTGGAGCAAGGTCTTGTCCTTCCCTGGCAGCAAGGCAGTGGCTGTGTCACGTAACTTCATCTTGAGACAAAGCTAAGGAGCTCATAACTTAATATTTTAGGTTCTTTCAGGTAAACATAATCATGTGGCTATACCATACCCATGCCAGCTCACATACCAAGACAGCAGTAGACACGGGCATGAAACTCCCACAATCTAACCTACCAAACGTCTCAGGCAGGTTTGGCAAGCTTTGATGTAGCCTATGGTGCAACAACTATGCTGCTAGCAATGCCCAAATTAACTAGCTTAAACTGCCTCACAGACATACCTTCAGGCTGTGGTTCAACACTCGGCCCCAGACCTGAGCAAACCAGCCATCAGCCCCTGCCTGTCTCCTCATCCTTCCAACCCCGGCACAATCTGCTGGCACACATCTGTGATGCTGCACTTTCAACCAGATTAGGGAACCACTCTGGCTGAAAAATAATCCAGGGGAAAGAAAAAAGAAAGAAAAAAAAAATCAACAACAAAGCTTGTTTTTAAGCTGGACCAACCCAGGTCACTAAGCAGTGTCACAGAAGTGACACTCCAGAAGTGCTCAAAGGCACAAACAAGCGACCACAACAAAAGCTAAAATTAAAAATCTTTCACCAGGTTACTCATCTGCTTCCTGGATAACTCACATTATCATAAATTAAATTTTCGATCAGGCATCTGTGACTGTTGCTCAGAACTGCTCTGACTTGGTACAAGCACGGCTGTGGCTCCAAGGGGCAACCCAGTTTCACCCACTGCTGGTGCAGCACCTTCCCAGCCACATTCATGCTGGCATTTGGCACTGCTGTCCTGGATTCCACTTACCCCAAAGCAACCTGACCACAAGTGCTGATACAAAGGTGGTGGAGGGATTCACCTTTTTATGGCAGCCAGTTCTTCAGTCTGTTTACACTGATAGTGAAACAGAAGCCTTCGTGTTAACTCATTTCACAATTCTTGTCACTATGTAAACTACTGGGTACTTAATTCAATATTAATAACAGCAAAGACAAATATTGCTACTCTGGAAGACTCCACAACATAGACTAAGAAAGTAAAAGGGATGATCAGTTTCGTAGGAAGCAATTGTCCAGGTTTATTTTAAATAGAATATGGCAAATGAAGCTTCAGACGGGACCTTTTAAACAGTATGTTGAACAAAGCTTCAGACATTATGTCAGTTTTTCTCAAACAGTGTGCAAAATGAAGCCCTACCACCCTGGTGTCTTGTACCCAGGCCTTCTCTAAATTCTGCTAACTTGAATGCAGGCTTGAAAAAGTGCAATGCCCTGGGAGACGCTACACTGGAAGGCACACCGACTGACTCATCTTCTGAGTCCGCAGGCAAACAGCTTCAGGTTTCCAGTGACTCCTGCAGCAGTGGGAAGTGTACAAGACTGTGCTCAATTTCACTGCTCCCTTTCAGGCTGCACAAACAGCCTTAGCACTGCCAAGTTGTTGATTTTGTGGCATAGATATTACTTGAAAAAGACTTGAAAACAGAAGCAGCTAGCCACGTAAGTAAATCATATAAGAAGGAAAAACAAAATAAAAGAGCATTAAGTTTAGGATTCTGCGATTTGTTACCACGTAACCGCCTACAAGTTGTTTCACTGTTAATAAACTGCAAGTACCCTTGCAGTATCTTGAGCACGATTTAGAAATTAAAGACCATACAGCCTCCACCAATCAAATTCATAAAAATTAAGTCAGTCATAATGCACAGTGGCTACCAAGTTACAGTTAGTTATGGTAATAACTATGCTAAATCTAATTGTGCTTTGTTGTCACGATGAGTGACAGGAGAGCCACTTCCTTCTCCTAATTTTCCTAAAAGGAAAATAAAAAAGTGTGTTTGTCAGGGCAAGTGAAAAAAAAAAAAAAATCCTATTACCAGATAACACTGGAATCCATCAGACTCTCCATGACTGTGTTTGCACTCTACAAATGTCTCCTGGGTCTAATTGGTTCTGTAATGCCTCCCATTACATGTATCTTCATTGCATTGCTTGGAAGCTATAGAACACGTGAGCCCACTGTAAATCCAGTCTTCAGAAGTGTTACCAAATCACACCAATCCGACTTGTCAACTTCCTATCAGCTAGTAATCCCAACCCATTTGATCACAGGAATAAATATATATCAAATATTATGTTTAAGTGCAGTCTCTATAGAATGAGAATCCACCTATATAAATATTAATTTCATAATTCCTGTACTAACTTGCAACAGATTTAACACAGTATTTTTAGCTAACATATATTGCTTTTGCAAGTAATCCAAGATACATATAACATATTCTTCCAGAAATATTCAAAACTGTACGCAGGCACTGTGTTTCCAATGATGGTCTTTATCATGAAAATTACTAGATATTCTTCTGTAATTTATCCCCAAGATGCACATTCTTAGTCATGTTTTTATACAAAGTGCCCTTAGTGGAAGCACTGAAAATTGCTTTTAACAGTTTGCTCTTACTATCACTACAAATTAACAAGATGAAATCTGTCCAACAGGCAAGCAGTCCTAAACAAGAATTAAAATTACTTTTCACCAGGGGTCATAAACCTGGAAGTTGCAGCCTCAATCAGATTAAAGATAGAAAGTCACGAACATCCTGTTCTTTTAATATTTTTAAACAGGAAGGAGGCCTCAGTTTGGGTGTTCTCCACAGCAGCCCTTTAGCACTTAAAATCTCAAAACTCGTAGCTAAACCAGGGTTATGCCTGAATGGTAAAATAATCAACAGTGATTCAAACATTATCTTTAATTCTGCAGACAGACAATGCTGTGTTTCACTACCATACTAAAAGTTGCCTTCAGACTAATGGGAATAAATGGGTTTCTTTATACTTAATCAAGTGTCACTAGGACAGCACAGTATCACTCTGATTAAAAGAAATATATGTGCCCGCTTAAACACCAGCACATACAGATAATAGTTCTACATAATTGTACTATTCGTTATGATGCTGGTACTATGATTACTAGCTTACCACAGTACTGAATAACAACATCTCCCTCTCTATCTCTCTTTGTGGTAAGACCAAAACATGAGTCTTCAAATTCAGCAACTTTGTGAGAAAAATACGAATATCTGCAAAGAAGCAGCTGAAACTAAAAGACCTCCTCCATCTTAAAATACAGTATTTTCATAATTGAAAATACTGTTGTAAACCAATTATATGTATTCATTGCATAGAGGGAAAGTCTACTATATCTTCATCATGACACTTCATTGTAACCAAGATATGTAGTTCTTTAGTATAATTTCATATTGAAGCTGAAGTGATCAATTTTTTTAGCCAATTTGCAGAAATTATGTAAAGTTTCCTTATGATAAAATATAATTTTGTTACATCAGCCTATCAGAGGCTTAATTAATGGTCTCCTGGGCCTCTTTTGCACTGGAGCAGATCAGTTTAAGGCTCTTAAACTTGCTTACAGGGGGGTCTTACCATGAACTGGGAATAATTCCACATGGTTATGACAGACATCCACTTACACATTAGGCCTGCCTGACAACAATGTACCAGATAAATTATCCTTCACCAAGTTCTGCCACCCTGAAAGCGAGCAGGCAGGCTGCTATCGCTGATTACCACCAGCCTAACAGGTTGCTGTCCGTGCAGACTGGGCTCCGCAGGGTGTTCCAGCAGATCCTTACTGCTCACCCACATGAGCGCTCAGTCGGTTACGCAGATCTTCTAGCAAGAGCCTGGTGTGCTACTCACAAGCGGGCACCGTTTGTGGCCAACGCGCCAGGCGAGTGACGCGACTTACAGCAGGCCCGCGTTATTCCATTTCCTGAACTACAACAGGTGCCAACGCAACGCACGCTGGAAGAAGTCCCGAACTGAGAAGCTCCGCTGCGCACCACAGGAACACCTTGAAACGTTTTTTAACGTATACAAAAACCAAGCAGCATGGGGACCGTGGGCAAACGCGCGTTCGTGGCTCTAACACGCTGAGTGGGGCCCCGGGTGCCGGCTGAGCCCCCCCAGCCCCGGCTCCCCCCGCTGCCTCCCCGCCCCCCCCCCAGCCCGCCTGAGGGGCTCCATGTTTAGGGCCCGGGCCGCCCCCCCTGCCGTGACGTCACCGCCGTCACGTGCCCACCCGCCGCGGGCAGGCCCGGCTCTGCCGCCCCGGTGTCCCCCGCCCCCCCCCCCTCCTCCGCCCCCTCCCGGGGCCCGGTCCCCCCGCCCCTGGGCCCCCCGCCCGGCCCGGCCCGGCCCGGCCCCGCCGTTACCTTCTGCTGCTCCTGGCGGAGGCGGCCGACCAGCGCGGGGCTGAGCGGCGAGGCGCCGCCGGGGCCCTCCATGGCCCTCGGGCCGGCAGCCCGCGAGGGTGCCGCGGGGGACGGAGGACCGGGGGAGGGGGGGTGTTGGTGCGGCCGGGCCGCGCCGCGCCGCGCGGGGCCCGATCTCCTCAGCAGGGCGAATGAGTCCTATAGAAATGTTTGTGCAGGGCGAAGCGCCGGGTCCACAGCCTCATCCACGCGGGGGCCGCCGCCGCCGCCTGGGCCCGGGGCGCCGCTGCCGGGGGAAGCATCTCACACTCGCATTCTGGGCCGCGCCGCCGCCGCCGCCGCCGCCTGGGCCCGGCTCCCGCTGCGCCGGCGGGCCGGGAGAGCGCCAGCAGCTCGGTGCCGGCCGCCGCCTGCCGCCTGCCCGCCTGCCTGCTGCACTCTGGGTAGCCAGCCAGCCGCCAGCGCCCGCGGGAGGCACCCGGCTGCGAGCCGCGAGAGGCGGGCGCTCCACACCCACCCCCGGCCCGGCTCGGCACGGCCCGGCCGCGCAGCGCGCCCCGATGCCCCCGTGTCAGCGCCGGGAGGCCGCCCCCACCCCCCGGGGCTCCGCCACCACGGCGCGCTGAGGGGCAGGTGCCCTCGGTCGCAGCGCAGGCCCAGAGCTCGTAGGCCTCAGGTTGAGAAAATCGAAGCTGGTCTATGAGGCGTTTTCCGTCTGAGGCGTTTCGGCGGATCTGCAACAGTATCGTACACGCCTAGGCACGCATAAACACAGAACTGTGTGTCTTCTGTAGAACGGAGGTTATGCCACAGCAACTAATCTCAAAGTGCCCCTTCTCGCAAATTCACAATGTGGGAACTTCCACGACCTGCAGGATGGCAAAATACTTTTAAAGATTCACTAAAATCAGTGCAGCACTCGGGCTTCCCGACACTGAGCGGTTACACATGGCAAGCTAGTGGTGGATGGCCACTCCGAGTGCCACGCAGTAACCTACATGCTGTACATTCATTACCTAATTTCATGAAGGGTATTAGGCACGTCCCAAGTAACGGTGGCAGCGGAATGCAGCCATACCTTAAAGCTGCACGCTACAGCAGCCAGTGTGCCCGATCACAGTGCAGCCAAAGAGCTGAGTAGCTTTGAGGGGAACTTGACTGACTGCCACAAAAGGAGCTAGCAGTATGTTTTAACTTTCACACTCTGAACACCATGTAAGTGGGTTCAGTTACACAAAGGCCTTTAATTTACTGCTGCACCTTTCCCTTGAGTGAATACGGAGTTGTAAACGCCCAGTGTATACGTTCATCAGTAGAGTAGGGGTGCTTCAGTTGTCCCCTCTCCCTACCAGATGCTGGCAGCTTTGTCATAGGATGGTGGTAGAAAGACACATCTGTCCTACGTGTACATCAGGGGTTTGTCTCTCCTGCAAAGGAAACAAGACTTCCTTTCCGTGAGCAGAACTAACTTTGTATACACCACAAAACAACTATTTATGTTATATACAAGACATAACTATGTGCTGTGCACTTTTCTAAACCCAGGTTCCCATCCCCCTTAAAGAGCTTGTTAAAGCTCCACAGATGAGGAATTTAGAAACAATTTTCAAAGCATGGTTACTCAAGCTGGAAGATAGCTTTTAGCCAGACTTTAATACAGCTTCCAATACTGCAAATAAAAATTTGCAACTGCAGCTGGGTAGTTTGGTTTATGAAATAACTACATCCATAATCTTCGAGAATAATTGAAAGTTAGCTGAAATCTCTGGCACGTATTTGTCACCGACGGATTCTGGATCCTTTGAACAGACAGGATATACTTCTATACATTATCTTCAGAAAACAGCTCACTAGCAAACTCCCAGCAACTAACTCCCTTTCAGGCTGTTTAGAACCTCTTCTAAACCTTTTTCCAATTAACAGTGTTCACAGAGGAGATAGTACAAATACAGGTAATTTATAAATGCTTTAGTTTGATCCTGTATCACCTCACAGCTTGATTGGACAACAAAATGAGGATACATATTTTAAGATTTTAATTTGTTGCCAGAGATAACGAAAAAATACTTAGCTAACAAGGGGAGCCACAAAGTAATAATTTTATATCAAAAAACATTTTTTATTTTCTAAGTAAAATAAAAAAGTCATGCCACTGCTTCTCTCACATCATGTTTCAAGGACTTAACTATTTCACATGCCACAAGTACATCATTCAGTCACTAGAACGTAATGCATTGCACACTTCCAACAGTCGGCCTACACAAGAGGCTGCATCATTATCAGCACAATGACCATACGGGCTTGGTTGCACTGAATAGAGTATGGAATAGTTTACTGCATCCTTATGTACATTTTGTTTTTCATCTGCCAAAGAAAAAATGTTGTAATAGTGACAAACAGATGGGATACAGCATTTGGCAAAGAGGAACACAAAGCCTGTCTCTGGGTCACATTCTTTTGCACTTATAACCTGTACAAAGCCATTGTAAGTGAAGCTTACGTGCTCTCTTCCAAGTGGATGGCTTAGCAGTCAGCAAATGCGTCTGTACTGGAGCTGTGGCTGTTAGCAGTGCTCTTATGAGCACCCAAGCCAGCTAGATTAGATGACCTTTTGCAAATGATAAATTGGTGCCATATTTTTGGTTCTGGTATTAACCAGATATTTGCTCTACCAGTGAGAGCAAAGGATTAGAAGCCAAGTTTTGGAAAGGCCAAGTTAAGTTGGCAGCAGAGAACTGCACACCAGGGCTCTGAAGCAAAAGACATTCTTTGGTGATGAAGGCTGCACCTTACCCCATAACTCCTGAAATGTCATTCATCAGTACTCCACAAAGAGGGCTAGCACAACAGAAAGAGGAAAAAGGGAGAACAGAAAGAAGATAGAGATGGGAAATGGTCTGGCCAGCCTATCTGCTTAGAGAAACAAAAGTGAAACCAAGACAACTGTCTTTTACAAGACTGGAAACTTAGTTCCAGAAACAGGAATTGAAAAAGAAAAAAGAAAAAAAAGAAAAAAGAAAAAAAAAAAGACAGATGAGTACAAGAAGCTTAAGAAAAAATGAAATCCCCAGAGCTCACACATGTACGCATGGACACAATGGACATACAGAACTACTCAGTGGCCAAGAGTTGCATTTGGATCTTTTTTTGCCCAGTTGCTCTGGGGAAAAATGATGAAATGGAGCTCACAGTTATCAGGTTGGAGAGTATGTTATCCTGAATATCTTCTCCTGTGAGAAGAACACATCTTCTGAAAACAAGACACAGCCTACAAAGACCATCCCTGTTGTCAGCATGTGTGGACAGTCTGATAACATGAATGATGAATGAGCTCCCCAGACCAACAGCAGGCTTCCTGATCTGTTTTAGCAAAAATTCAAACTCATTCTCCTGGCATAGGATATATACAACATCACTGTTGTGTTTTTTTTTGTTTTTGTTTTTGTTTGTTTGTTTGTTTGTTTGTTTTTCTTGGATCCATCTCCAAAGTGCATGTTTTAGGTTTTTAAGCCACAAACATTACTATATAGTGCATTGCTGTGGTCACAGACAACCTGCCTTCTACATGGGTACCTACAAGTCTTGGATCTTGAATCTTGCAGAGCACTAATTCTAATGGACAGTTCATGAAAAAGAATGCAGTAGTTGGAATAAAAAATACAGTTTCCTTATGCTAAAGCTTATTTCAAATCAAAATGTCATAAGATTAATATTATAATTATATAATTAATATTATTCTGACTGTAAAACTCTCAGTACATGCTCATTTTGAACTCCTAGAGACTCTTAAGTTTCTTTTAAATATTAAGTCTTTTTTGTTGTTGTTGCTGAGACTTGACAGATGTGCACCAGCAAACATTTTAGAACTGTCTCAGCTCTGCCAGTAGAAATATTTTTTTTTCCTATCCAAAAGGTTTTTTTCCTAACCAGACCACCATCAACATTTCTAATGAACATTTTTCCTAAGATTGCAGTTATACCTTTTTGTCTCTTTTTTGAGCTTCCTCTTGCAAAAATGTATGGCCATGAGCCTCCCTCCATCAATAAATCTGGAAGGAGACCCAGTCCCTCTGGGCTCAGTGGAACTGCTTAGCCAAGTGAAGATATTCAGTGCTTGCAGAACCGTGGTCAAAGGCTGCATCTCCTTCAGTCTAATTGGTCTGAAACTGTCAGTATTTTTTGTGTTTAGCTGATGACAATGAAGTCAAACCGCTAGACACCTTTCATTGCCCAGAAGTAGAATGAATAAGGGTTTTAAATCGCTGTTGGTCTGAAACATCAGCATGCGATAGTGACATTAGCATGTTCAGTGGTGCCCTTTGAAGCTTGTTTTCTCTACACTGCCTTTTCTCATTAAAGATAAGAGGCTTCAGAGATGACACCAACACACTACTGATTTTTCAGTTACACGCTTAAACAGCTTAACTCCTGCTTAAAATGTATTTTTGGGGGCAGTAGGTAACAGTTAAGTATTTGTTCAACACAACAAACTTACCCTCTCCTTTGCCAGCCATCCACCCACCTATCCCATGTTTAGCACTGTAATATCTGAGAAAAATCAAAACACTCCACCCTCAGGTTCAGCTCTTTGGCAGGATTGTGTGTTAAGTAGCTTGATGCTCGTTTCTTTCCAAGGGGCCTGATTTTCTGTTACATGAAGATTTAAGCTATCGCAACATAAAAGGACCTTAAAGTCTGTCAGTGCATTGGTGATGATGTAGAGGAGCCTGAATTTGGATTAAACAATCAACATATAGAAAATAATCAGAAATTACCCATACATATGCATACACATATCCACACACATCTATGAGTATCTATTTAAAAAGAGCTGGGACAGGCTGCAAGCTTTCCTGGCGGAAGCATCTATAGAAATCTTGTTTCCTGATCCAAAACACATCTATGTAAAATATGTGGTATCTTTGGAAGGCAAGAAAGCCAACTGTTGGTGTGCACTGTTTTACTTTTATGTTTGCTAATAATAATAAAGAAATTAACATAATTTATTTTTACAATAGTAGCATGTAATAAAGCTCCAGGCACCTTGCAGCAGCACAGCTGACTGTATCCTAGCTCTTATACCACGAGTGCTGTTCTGGCTGGTTTAATACATGAAACTTGGATGCTTTATTTGTATGCTTTGTAGTTGCTCCTGCCATCTTTGATTAGTATCACCTAGAAATCCTAGCTTTTCTGCATGTAGTCACACCCAAGAGGAAAGCCTGACTCAGAAAAGATTAGTGTCACTTTGCTTTTTTCCCCTCATCTTTTCTCTGTTAAAGGAGGAGAGCTTTCTGATCATGTCAGTATATTAGTAAAGATAGCCTAGATAGCTGAATACCTTAAGGGCCTCAATCTCCTCTCATATGTACGAGAATTAAAGCTGGTATAACTCTGTTGAGTTCAATGGTGATTTATACCTGCATAAGTGAAAGGAGAATCAAGTTCTGAGACTTTTATGAGGTATACTATGAGATTTGTTCTTTTAGCTTGTTAAACAGACAGCACCAAGTTCACGTTTCCATTAAAGAGAAGATTATGACATTAAGGATGGCTTTCGCCCAAACTATTTAGCTCTGTATTCATTTGCTAAGGTGGTTATGAGGGTGGCAGAGCTCGAGTTGTATTTACAAAAGCTCGGTGAACAGATTTAGGCACCTCCAACACTGCAAATGCACTAGTTCTTTTCTAGTATTGGGGTACACAAACTGTTTTCAATGTAGAAGCTGGCAAATGTGCATACGGGCAGCATGCACAAAGCGGATACCGCATAAAATTTGTATGAAGGTTTGCATCTCCCTTTTGCAAGCCAAAATAAAGCTTTCAAACTTTGACCCATGGCAGCATGCTTAGGCCATGTAACACATCACATCCAGGCAGGAGCCACCTGGACCAGGCCCACAAAGAGTTCTGCACCAAAAGCGGCACTGTTAAATACTCTTTAACTAGATACATCTTTCTGCCGATTATCGATCAAGAGCAGCTTTTTGATGTGACAGAGATAGCCAGTTTGACACCATTATACTCTTGGGAAGCTGTTGTTTCCCAGTTCCAAAGCCCAGAAGGTGTGCCTGCTAACTGCATATTTCACACAGGGCTCTTTCAAAGCCACAGAAGCGATGGTTGTCCTGAATGAGCAGTCTTTTCTCTGTGCTACAGCAAACCAGCATCACAGCATTAAAATGCTTCCCAAACTTTTTACCTGGGTTTCTGAAGGTGAAGTAAATCTTGTAACTACAAAGGTTGGGTTTATCACTACTTTCTGTTAATAACTTTGTCTATCCTCTTAATTGCAATTTCTTATTCATTTCAGAGAACTATTTACATATATTTACATATATTTATTTATATGCTTTAACAAATGTACTCATGTGAAAACAGGGCATTTCCCTGACAAGCTTAAGCCTGTTTCCCTATCATCCAACATTGCTTTTATTTCACCTTTTGTTTCTTGATATTTATCCCACTCTGAAGTACTCTTTTTTGTTGCTGCAGATCTCTTTGGTTTCCCTATACCCTACCAATTGTTTAATTCTTCCTCAGTAAAATTTCAAATAGTGCTAAACATTACATTGATTACATTAAGCTTTACTTAAAAAACGCCACTGGAATAAGAAGGACTAAGACAAACTGAAGGAACTGCTGCTACAAAACCAAAAAGCATTATGATTCACTCCTGGATGCCCTTTCTTAAACCTGTAATCCCATTTACTGAAACAGTCCCCATGGTTTCAGCAAAGTACTTGGATGATTAAGGACTCTCCTTGAGGGAGTAAAATTCAGTTGACTTGTCTAAAAAAGAAGAGTTTCTGTGGAGGACCTAGGCTAAGTAGGCTCATAATACAATTTGAACTCTTTTTATGTCACCAGATCAAATCTGGTCTTGGTAATAGTGAGAAATCATTACCATCTGAATTCTAATCCATGGCATATGTAATCGGGGCTGGGTGGTCTCATAACTTCTAGGAGAGCAAGCCTCATCTCTCATAAACCACCACTGCAGGTGGCACTTAAAATGGAGGTCTCGAGGCTCAGTGGTGTAAATCCAGCACTTTTTACCACTGTTGAGTTCACACGATATCTTTAAGAAAATGAAACAGTCAGTTAGCTTTGCATTTTCCATCTTATGAAGGTTTCTACTAGAAGTTTAGTGTTATTATTTAGGAAAAAAAAAAAAAATGACAAGTGTTTACGTTGTTTGGAATGATGTAAACTACAAATATTTGAGAAATCTCAGTGAGGTGATCCCAGTCATTTAGTCTAGCAGTCCTTGGGTCCAAAAGAGGAGAATGGGTCCAAAGATGACATCTATTTTTTCAGGTCACATGCACAGATAGAACCTATTTTATATAGTACAGCAAATTAGGATTGATTAGACTCCTATTCAAAAGATGTAAGCAGATATTTCCACATCCTTGATATGATGACATATCAAATATAGCTGATCTAGATGACTAATAGTTTGAAATATTCTGACCATTTTAATCAACCTGAACTGGGCACTATCTCAATTTATAAGGTGAGCCTTAACTATTTACTACTTTACACTGCAAGAAAGTTACTGCCTGACCATCTTGTTAACTCATTTCTGTTTCAAGTACTACACAAACCCAGTCCACACTGCTACAGCAACAGCTACCAGGCATCCTTGGGCTGGCATCTTCACAGCTTAAAATTTGCTTAGAAAATTAGTAGCTAGCCCAAAGGAGAGCCCAGCCAACAGCAAGAAGATTGTTACTTGTGGTAGCAGAACTAGAAGGACAGAACCTCTGAACACCTGCTCAGCAAGACTTTTGGTCAGTGGCATTAAGTAAATGGAGATACAGCAACATTTACCATCCTTAGGAAGCAAAATTGACAGGGCTGGTTCCACGTAAAGATCCCTCAACTTGGAGCAGATACATTTGCGCTCAACTAAAAATAGCCTGGCTCTCCTCTAAAAACAAGAGGTTTTGACATGAGATGGCCATGATAGGGGAGCTGCTCTTTACATACAAAAGTTATGCTGATAAGCAGATGGGACATTATTTAGTTCAGTGAAGAGTAGATACTATTTTTACATTTGATTTCAGTGTATTTTGATTTTTTTTCGAAAAACATCTAGAATTTAGATGTGTATTTGTATATAATAAATCAAAATAAGTGAGAAAGTGACAGAATAAGGAAATGAATACTTTCAATATGTTTCATTTTAAAATTACAAGAATACATACACAAAATCTTACAGGCCTCCAACAAAGCACATATATGAATACTTAATTTTATGTCTCCCTACAGTCATGCTTTGCTGGGTTGAGGCATAATAATGGTAAACTTCTAGGCCAAATTCTGGACTGAATTCAGAAGATCCAGATGTCTTTAAAAGGAAACAATATGTGTATGTAGAAAGCACATCTCTAGACACGCATGCCTGATCACTTGCATTCATGTTCTGAAATTGTCAAAAGCATGAACATTTGTTTTCCCAGATTTAAAATGCTTCCATTATTATTTAACATACAGCCATGGACATGCTTTGCTATGCAAGCAGAAAAAAATGGTCTCTACCCAAAAGATCTTTCAGTCTAGTTGTAGACAAATAGCAGGTAAAACATAAGGTCGAGGAGGGATGAGAATGGAGGAGAGCTGGAGTAATAAGCTCACACGGTTATTCATTATAGACATGTGCATTTTATGGTTGCCAACATATAAGTTATAAATATAGAAGTTTACTTTTATGTAGAAGTAATAATTATTAACAGAACTCAAATCTTAGAGGGCTCTACAGATCATTTTGACAATCCAGAGTAAATGGGAGTTTTGCCACTCATTTCAATAGCATTAGGCTTTTATACCGAGCCTCTGCGTTAACCCATGTGTCCCCAAAAGAGAGCACATGAAAGTCTTCACACCTGGACAGGCCTGCCCTGACCTGTATAGCTCTGAAACTTGAGTGTCAACAACCACTCGCTCCCAGCTCCCAGGATTATTATCTATAGCACAGCTGTAAGCAGCAGCAGGCCATGCTGCCTTCCTAGCTAAGCCCCCTAATTAACCTCACCATCCTCCAGAAGCAAAGGAGGAACTGGCAGAACAAGAAGTTCCTCCAGTACACCTCCCCTGCAGTTCTGCAGTGCTTTTCTGGAGGGCATGGCGCATGGAAGCACGGCTGCATGATGGCTGGGTAGGACAGCACCACAGAGGTGACAGCCTCCTCCCTCGGCACCAAGGAGAGGCTGGGGATCATCACAAGCCTCCCGCAGGAATGGGTGCCGGCACCAGTGCCCAGGGCTCTCACCCCCTTCCTGCCACAAGGAAAGTGATTTAAAACCGTCAGGCAGCAGCTCTAACTCTTAGCTTTCTGTTTTCAAACAGCTGAGAGAAGTGGAGGCTTCGAGGAAGTCTGGGGCCAATTTTTATTTTTAGATAAACTGCCAGGGAGATAAATCTCACAAATGATTTTCAGTAACTTTTATAGGATAACTGACAATTCACAATCATGACTCAGTATTTGCTGAGTACTCTGTGATATTGTGTAAGCACTTTAATTTCATCCTTGATTAGAAGAATTCAAGCAAAATTCAAAGAGACATTGTTCCTTTAGCACTTCAGAGGTGTTTCAGCACAGTGTAAGAAACAGGTAGCAATGGACAGACTTCACCGCTTATTGAAGTGGACACTTACAGAATCATGCAAAGTTACACGAAGCTGATATTTATCTAAGATTTTGGAATTTGTGCTCCACATAAAACACAGAAAATTCACTTACTGTAGAGAAATAGAAACTAGCCTTAATAAAGACATTGGTAAAGTTGGAGTAATATTTGGGCTGGTCATACTCTTGGCCCAGGTTCATGGGACTGGTTGAGGAATGAAAAAAGCTTTCCCAAAAACTACTAGCAAAATACCTTTGTAGAACTACTGAAGAATTTAGTCCTCTAAAAAAGTAGAGGTGTTTTGGTTTTAAAAAATCATGTCAAAAATAAAAAGTCAAAGAGTAGGCTATGAAGCCCGTCTGAGCTGAGGCACAGACTGCATTGAGCTCTGAGCTAAGATATGGCTTTAGTTCAGTGACTTCAACCTGGCTCCACACAGTCTGAAAGGTCCATTCACGGGGAAGTTAATGTAACATCTTAACCTGAATTACCTTACTTTTATCACTACCTCCATGCTACTTAGATATAGATATTTTTTTTTAAGTTAAATGTACTTTTTAAATTTTAATGTTCTTTTGAAACACTGCTGCATACAAATGCCACCATATGCAGCGTGCCACTTTGAAAGAGTCACACAGCTGGAGCAGAGCAGCACTTGAGCCATGCTATAGCACAAGACCTCAGTTTAGGCTTGATGTAACACTACCCAGCTAATAAGTTTAACTAGTTATGTGTCCAATTTTGTTCTTATAAAACAGTATAGGAAGCTATGGTTGAAATGCATCTTCCCCCAGATTGCCCTATAATGATCCTTTTTGCTCACTCTTACCAAGGGAGGTCCTTCAGTAACAATAGACACCCAGCTGTCTGTGCAAGACAAGCATGCTCTTGTCCAAGGGGACTATCCCATTTGCAAATGCAAGGCCAAATGCAGCCATCACTGGGCACACACAGCTGCAGAGTATTTGCACTATCACACAAACTCAGACTTCTGAGAAAATTAACTCAACGTAGCAATAATAGGGGAAACCAGGTATTATTTGGGAAGGAGAAGAAATAAATGTTTAATTTGTTAATTGCAAGAGTTCTTCTTGCCTCTCAGGGTCTCTAACATGGCACAGTCTTGTGAGTATGAGAGTCATTGTGGTTTGGCTGCTGGCTAGCACACCTGTGTAGGAGCTTGCTATTGAAGGCAAATGCCTTCACAGCCTCAGTGGTGGGGGGGTGCAACATCCCAGCATGGACAGGGCACTTCGTCCTCCGCTCTTGGGAGCCAGTCACTGCCAGGATGGGTGTGAGAAAGTTACCCGAGGCCACCCCTGTCCCTCCCTGGTCCCCTTGGGGAGAGGGTGGCTCAGCTGGGGCAGTCACAGCCTCTCCCCTTGGAGGAGCACAGCAAGAGGCCAGCCCTGCACCACACTTGGAGGCAGCAGTCCCATAACGCAAACATGGCAAGCTGAGCTGTTGGCAAGGGCTGCTCCCATTTCCCCCAAAATCCAGAGGAGGGGAAGCTACCCAGCTCTTGCACCTAACACCCTAACCACAATACATGCCCTGTGACAGCCCCAGTGGGTCTGTGCCAAAGGGATGTGCCTGAGCTGCTGATAATCACTGCTTGCGTGGGGAAAATACTATTAGGTTCTTTGACACATGACACAACTCCTGGCATTGATGTCATCACAAATCCTGTCAAGGCTTCCCTGTTTGGCACTAAAACCATACCTATTATTTATGGGTACCCCTTTTTAAAATTAGATGATTACAAATTAGAAAATACATGCTCTTAAATCTGTAAGGGCAAAAAAGGGGTTATAAATATGCTAAGTCATTCTTTTATGTGACCTGAATAATTATGGAAACTAAGAGTTGCAATTTAAAAGGATTTTCAAAACACATCTTTCAAAAGACATCAGTAGAAGGTCATCTGTGACCCCTGCATTGTGTGCTTTTTTTTTCCTGATGGAGTAGATAGACCTAAAGATGACAGCTGCCCTGCCATAATTATCAAGTAGGAAGCTGAAACGAACTGAAAGCTACCCAAAATATCACTATCAAAGTGCACTCAAATGGAGTCAGCTTAAAGATAAGTATTTCACTTAAATCCTTACAAGATGCTGTATCTGAGCTGAAGGGAAGACCCTAATTTTTAATGCAGACATAATACATCTGTAATTATTATGTACTACAATTATTATAGAAGCATATGGAAATCCTACATGCTGCAGTGCAAGACTAGGCGGCTCACGCAGACGACTAGTTTGTGCAGTCATGGCAATCACAACATAACCAGGAGACAAAACTGCGCGCATGGCTGTACTCCCGTGCTGGGAGCTGGGACTGACCCACCCTTCTGTCCCATTAATCATGTGCCCATCAGCATCACAGCTGAGCAGTGTTTATATATTCAAAAACCAGGAGTGTCAATTCTAATACTAAGGGACAAGTTCCATTGTCTTCTAGCATCTCATTTTCTTTGAAATGACTTGTCCCAGATTTTTAGATTAAAAATAACAAGTATAATTCATATATACCACATAAATTTTATATTAAAAAACTTAAAACCATACCTACAGTACTTTAGTACCTGACTTGTATATTTATGTGACTATTGTTAGAAGTGACTAATTGGGTTTGATTAGCTTCATCATTAATATTCTGTCCATAATTTAACATGCTTCAATAAAATACCCTAAAGCAGTATAATGATTAGATTTCAGGAATATGTGTTTTGCAATTAAGTTGCTCTTGATTTTGATATGCAGATTAAGAAATGGTGGTCTCATTTAAAAAAAAAAAAAAAAAAAAAAAAAAAAAACTGCCCTTATTAACTCAGCAGTATACTCTGAAGATTAGGTAAGAAATCCAAGATTTTCTCTTTGTATATGCTAGTTAAAATGTATTTCAATCAAGCATATGTGGGCAAATCAGATTTGATTAGTTTAAGTTCACAGTCATTCTATCTAAATGAATAATGTGTCACCTAACATTGCAAAAATTTGATTAATAGTTTATCAGTTAATTAAAAATGGGGTTTAATTTTTCTTTTTTAGGAAAATGCAAGGTAGATATTCCTTGTCTTCATCATAAATGCAAATCATTTCAGCTTGAATCTATTGTTCCTCTTTCGCTTCTTAGCCAACTGGCAAGAAAATAAAGCTTTTAAAATGATCTCTTTTAGAGAGAAGTAGTAAAACTTTGTTTGCTTACACATATGGCTGCCAGTTGTCTCAGTTCAAGCAGGATAATATGTGCACATCCTCCTTCCTCCCCCAGCCTCTGCATGGACTTCATGGAGTAGGCCTCAGCCCACGTTTGCTCCCTCCCATGGCCGGTCCAGGCAGACGCCACGGGTAAAGCAGTTGGGTTAGGAACATCGGAGGGGCTGGGGAAAACAGAGATGTCCTCTTCTCCATGGGGAAAGATACAAGCCTCACAGGATGGGAGCTACCTCCAGCCCTCCAGCCTGCTGAGCTGACAGTCCTCAGCATCCCCTCTGCAAGTTAGCAAGGGTGCTGAGCCTTCCTGTTGGAAATAACTTGCTTGTAAAGAGTGATGGGAGAGGCTGCTGCCCACAGCTTATGTGATAAAGCTCCTCCGCATGCCCACACAGCGATGTGGGAGGCGGTGGCCCAAATAACGCCCTCAGGGCTGCTCCCAGTCACATCACAGGCCACCAGCCCATCACTAGCCCAGGTGGGAACCCAAATGAAGGGCTCCCACAGGACACCCTGCCCCAGCTGGCCTCCTGGCAGCGCCTCAGCACCACCCATGCACGGGACCCATCGGGAGGGACCCATTGGATCACACCCCAGAGCTCCCTACAGACTGGGGTCAGGGCTTTGGGGTGCTGTGGGAGGCAGGGGACGAGCATCAGGGGTGCACAGGGCTTGCTGGGGGTGTCTACAGCAGAACCAAACACAGGAAGAGGGAAGGATTTAGGTGGATTTAGAAGGATTTAGGTGACTGGCAAAGGAACAAGTGCAGGAAGTAGAGGGGTAAGGGGATAAAAACGGCCAGCCACTGGTGACAGTTGGCTGGTGGGGACTTGTCTGGCTGTGCCCTGCCTCCAAGCAGCACAGCCTGTGCTGTCCTATTGAACTCCTAACTGCACTCAGAGCAGAGGCTGGAGAGCCCCAGCATCCATGGCGTACACATGAGGCAAGGATGTGGTCACCAGCAAAAATGGAGCTGGACTAGTGGGTGAGCAGGTGCCATGGTCCTACCCTCGTGTGAGCGCCTGTGTCCAAGTATGAGAGCACAGGGGTTCAGCTGCAGGGCCAGAGGAGTCCCAGACATCCGCACGTGGGATCATTTGTGCTAGTATCAGGGCCTGACACGTTTCGGGGCCAGCAGCTGGGGACACTGGGATCCAGGGGCAGCTGCTGGGTGTCTGAGCCTGGCTGTTGTAGGAATGAACATACACATTTTGTATATTCACTAGTGGCTGCCCATCCTGCTCAGCTAAAGGAGAGAAGGATAAGCCTGTTGGTGGTCCCTGCATTTGTGCAAGCACTCTGCATGTCTGATTTGTGTGGCCAGCTGTGTATACGTATGTATGCGCTTATGTGGCATGTGTGCTCTGCATGCGTGTTCCTGCTGGGAGTACATCTTCAGCCTGCTGCTGGTTGGACCTGGAGATGGAGCTGTGGCAGCCTCGCCTCTCTCAGGCACTAAGATCCTGCTTGGTAGGTTTTCCTTGCAGAACATCTTGGGAAGGAGGGGGATTTCCTCCATCTAACAGCTTAGAATGTTATTTACAAACACCAACATGAAATAAATGATTGCACTACTAAAATCAAGCATGGAGTCAAACTGGCAAAGTGGAGGTTGCCTTTGAAATCTCAGTTCAGTTACTCAGAGCAGCCATATCATACAGTTTTAATTATATTCTCCCATAGCACACTTTCTGCAGGATTTTACATTATCCAGTGCTCAGCATGAATAGCACTTTCAGGATTAGCAAGTGTGAAACATACATCTACACGTGGCATTATCCAAGCACACAATTTAAAACATTTTGGAGAGCAACTTTTAAAGATGCTCTCACTACTCCCCATTACGCTCTAGGGAAACAACCAGGACTTGAGCAAGATCCATAGCTTCGTGCTGCAGAAGACAGCCACACAAGGTGCCACCCATCACTCAGCCAAGCGTGGGACCATGATGCAGAGCAGACTACACACTCACCACCATCTCAGAGTGGGCAAGACAAGCCAGATGACATTTCCTTTGATAACTGTTCAGCAGCTATCAAGAAAGATGTCCTACTTTTGCTTTACGTGTCTTCGTTTAACTTTGCATGTTAATTGCAATGTTAAAATAGTCCATATTATTAAAAATACCTACTCCAAAACAACCAGCTGAACTCCTCATACATCCAAGCCTTACTCTTTGCCCCCAGTCTTGGTCACCTCTGATGCTGTCCTCTCTGGCACTTAGATGCATCGTGAAAAAAAAAATGTATTTGACTTCTCAAGTGGTCTGAGTACCCAAACTGTCCCATCCTTCTCAGACCCTATAATGAAACCTCTTATTTTAGAGGTTAGAATTGACCCTTCTGTTCCCTTTGTCACCCATAGTTTCCATACTTTCACTATAACTATTTTTCATGCATAAGGCAAGAACTGATCAAGAACACTATTACCTTTCTTTCTTCTCTCTACAGCCACTACTGCTGCCACGTCAGGAAGGAATCAGCTACTTAATTACAGTGTATGAGACAGATAAATGCCAGTTTTGCCTCCTATTTATAATGATCACTTAGTTCTGCAGGCATCCCACAAAGAGCAGAATCCGCATACTGATCCCTCATATTTTCATATTGTTATTAATAATCTGAGCATGAGTGAGGGGTGAAAGAAAGGAGATCATTTTTGCTGCCATACAGAGTTCTACACTACACTAACTGTAGAACAAAAATACCGTTTCTGAGCAACTAAATGCATTTCCGTTAAAAAGTGTCAATGCTTGCCTGACCTTAGCTGTCTCTCTTGACTTTACAAGCCAACTTCTGACTGATCAAGCAAGAAAGCTAAAAAGGGAACAAAAAGTATTATTTGATTACCCATTGATAAAAACAAAGAAAACTGTTAACGGTAATTAACAAATCTCCAACTGCAAATGGAAGCGTACAAAGATTATATTAGAGGACTATAAGTAACCCTGAATAATGGATCCATCAGGAGACACAATTCACTTCAGCTGAAGCTAGGAATAACTCAGACTTTAAAAAAAAAAAAAAAAAACAGGCCTGTAAAGACCAACACCTAGATAGCTGTATCCCTAAGATAGCAACTAATTGGTCATGGATAATAATATAGCATGCTTGCTCTCCACCATTAATATGTGGCTATATTAATATATCATGGCTTGGTAACGTGGCATGACTGGGATCTATATCAAATGATTATATCAATGGCCCATTAAGCAAATAGTATATTAAACCAGTAGAAAAGCATTGAGTGTTTGCTCCCTAAATGGATGTATAACAGCAGGTTTAGGATTTAGCTAGGCTCTCCAATAAATGAAATACTATATAAGCTGCAGGTTAGCAACAAATTTGCTCTACCTCGTTGGTTTCTATATAGAACTAGATATGAGGAAGCATTTTCTAGCCTAAGATTTGTACTATAGCCAATTAATAAGAAATATTTTCCTATGAAAAGCCATACAAACATGACCATGTAATTCCCTTCTAACAGAAATGTTCCATTAACATTTCTGATAGAGGTCATCAATTCTTCATCATGGTAGTTTCACCATGTCCAGCAGTTATCTCTAATACCAAGGACACCAAACATGCCTCCCATGCTTTTTCCCCTCCAATGTTTAAGTTTAACTTGCTACAGAAGTTTAATGATGATGAAAGCTCCTGAACAGAAGCCTGTATGCCTGGAAGGAGGGTGAGCCTCCCCTTCCCATTGCACCCCCAGTGTTACAAGGCAATTACCCAGACAAAAAAAGTTTGATTTCCATGCCAATTTCCCCTGAAGCCTTGCTATTAGGGCTTCCAAAAAGAAAAATTCAAGCTGTAACATGGATATTAATCTGTTGAGGAACGCATTAAAATTGCAACACTTACACAGGCCACTGGGCATTTAGCACTTGGCACCAGCTCCTAGCCATGCCAGACGGAAGCCAGACTTGCAGCCACATCCAGGTGCGAGGCATCACATACCGGGTACAGGAGAGAGCTGTCCTGAGAGCACTGCCTCCATGATTATTGGGCACACTCTTGGCCTGAGGCTGCTGCAGCTGCCTTTTGGGAGGTCACCAGCAGAGACCATCCAGCAAGCTTGCCTGGCCTCTCGCTGCAGCTTTCAGGAGGGATATCTGGCCCCCACAAAGGCTGTATTTCTCTCCCAGAGACATCAGACCCAAGCTAATTGCAAATGAAACTTCTTCCTTCTCATAAAGAAAATATAAGATTTTTTTTCAAACAAACAGAAAGAAACTGCAGTTAAATTATAAAAAGCCTTAAGCACCTCCCTGTGTATTGACCCACCAAAACACAGGGCTCACATCTTCAAAGTTGGGCCCCTTTCTCTGTCCTTCAGTATGCAGCTAAGTGATGGCAGCAATCACCCCCCCAGCAGCCCCATCCCAACCTAGCAATGCTGTATACAGTATCAAGAGTCACCTTTCTTGTGTATCCTTTAACAAATTCATGTAAATAAAAGCCATGTGGGATTGATAGACACTATTACTCTGTAACAAAGACTTCAAAAAACAACATGGAGAGGAGACAGAGAATCCAAGGTTCAACCCAGATATTATAAACTAGAAAGGAATTCAAAAATAAACTACTGAGTCACTCAGTACAGACTGCAGCTGGGGCCAGGCCTGCATCTACTCATGCTGTACAAGGAGCAGCGTGCAACCTCCTGCAGCCCTGTGCAAGTGCCCGCACCCAGGACGTTCTCAGGCTCCAGTTGCTCATCGCCTCCTCTCCCCTCATTGCTCAAAGCAGCTGGTGGTGCTGCCAGCACAGATCTCCCACCTCTGTCCCCAGTGCCTGCACCTCCGCTGAAGCTGCCCTGTGTGTCTGCCTGGTTACTGCCAGTGGATTTGGGGATTTAGTGGCTTTGTGCTTACTTTATCCTCGCTTTGTGTTTAAGCTTTCTAGTCTATATGAAGTAAACATAAAATGCAGTTTTAGACACTTCCGTTCACTGTGCACAAAAGTCCTTGAAAAGATGCAAGATAGTGAAAAAACAGTCCAGTGCCTTTCTGCCTCACTCATGCCTCCAATATTATAAAAAAAAAAAAATCGATAGATTGCAATTTGCATTAATTTTAATACATTTGCATAAATGCAGGCAAATGTATTAAAAGCTTTGTCCCTAACAATCCTAAAGTTATGCCTGAGCACAACCCCAGCACAAAGCCCACAAGCAGCAGCTGTGTTGCAGGCCTGGTCAAGGGGGCTGGCATCACCCTCCATCCATGCAGGGCACAGTGCAGGCAGCCACCCAGGCTCAGCCACAGAAACTGCCCCAGCATTGATCTTCAGAGGGACAGGCACATCCTCAGCTAGAGCAAGCAAGTAGCTTCAGGGCAGACTTTGCCAGGCCACCCAAGACTCAGCAGCATGCCCACCTTGGCCATATTCTTGTTTCACTCTGGGATCATTATAGACCCGGTGTGAGGTCCCTGAGGCTCTGAGCAGCAGTCACTATGCAGTGGATAGCTCAAGGACACCAGTGAGGGCTGTTTGAAGTCAGAAGACTCAGATTCAGGCAGGCTAACAAGCCCTCTCTTCCCTTGTCTAAGCCTCCAGTTTTGATCTGCAAGTCCACCTACTCCAGACTCCCCCAACCATCTCCAAGCAGGGATTTAATTTTCCGAACAGCATACATCTTGTTTCCCAGATTCATAATTGATAAAGTAGAAAGTTTGCTGCCAGACATTGAGATTACTTAAAATGCCTTGGTTGGATTCAAAAGCTCTAGATACCTTCCTTCAGCCTCGCAGTACAACATTGTCCCACGGGGTACCATCCCCTTGCCCCACGGATGGGAGCACCCTGCTGGTGTGAGGCAACATCCGCCTCTGTAGGCCAGCCCTTTGTTGTGGCAGGAGGGCCATTGCACTGTCCCCTTTGCTCAGCAATTCCTCTTGCTTCTCAGCACAGTCTGAACAGGAACAGGACTTTTCCAAGTGGGTTTTGAGACAGGTCATTCCGTAGAAGTGCTGTAGGTGACAGTCATAAGTACGGTGCCCTCAGCATTTAGCCGCAGACAGCGAATGGCCACACAAGAACCCCAACTAAGATTTAAAAAGGAAAATGTTGCTGCTTACAGGCCCAACAGCAGAAATACAAGAGTAGAAGTGAAGTAAATAAGCACTCTTCTGCAAAACATATAAAGCAAATATCATTGAGAGAGTAAAATCTGCAGTTAGCTAGAATATAAATAACAAAAGTCTCAAAAATACACCAAGTCATAAAAAACTGCAGCTAGACCAAAGAGGAGCAATACATTGGAAAACATTCTTTCAAATCAAGTTCAGAGAAGCTGATTTCTGATGTTCTTCAACTCAGAGCCTAGAAAAAATTTTTCCCCTGTAGGAACTTACACAAAAATGACAAAGCAGGAAAAATATATAAAAAGCCAAGAAATAATGACTTTTTAATCTTTGATGATATCTACTCAGAGGGTAACTATCTGTGAGGATTGCAAAATTTAACCTATTATTTTCATAGTGACAACAGAATTTATAGATTAAAGATTTATAGATTTTAAACATTTGGAATGAAACCATCTGGCTCCGAGATAGCCAGCCCCAGACTCAGCACTTCAATAGCTAGAGCTCTTCTAACTGAACAAAAGCCAAACCTCAAGTCATCAACAGCATCTGGCTATGATAAAGCCTTTCTCCAACATGAAGCATTCAGCAATACAGTATTAAATTAGCAGGACGCGCCTGAGAAGCTGGACTACATAAAGGGGTAGCTGGAGATGCGGTAGGTGTGCTTTGAGAAGGCCGGACATGGTGCCGAGCATGTGTCTTGCTGAACCAGGAAGAGGCCAAGTAGAGCTGGGGAGACACAAAATCTGTAAGGCCAGCTCCATCAGGGGCAAACGCTGCCCAGGAGCAGCTTGTGGGTGGGTGCCGGGCAGCAGCCAGCTCCACACACCTGCAGGAGGTGCCCCGTGCTCCCCACACAGACCCCACCCAGGCCTGGAGGCCCGGGACACCCCAGGGCCCAGCTCGCAGTGGAGGCCGCGGGGCTGAGGCCGGCCAGAGGCTGGTTCCTGCCTGGTTTGGGGCCGCTTCTGTTCCTCAGCCATAAAGTAAAAGCAAAAGGCTTCAGACAAATCTCTTTGACATCTTATAACTGCGTTTGCACTAACAAATGCAGACAACACATTTATTGACATTGTAACAACTCCTCCAGGACAACAGCATTTTTAAAAAAATGGAAGAGTAAAGATAAATCTCCCATAGATATTGCAATGAATCTTACACTGACATCGTAACAGCTCCGATTCAATCCCTGAATAGGGAAGAGCTCATTAAAAATATCTTCCACAGTCTCTGCATGGGGCCTATGGCTCCTTCAGATGAACTCCAGTGACAATGCAGGCACTGTGACTCACACATGCAGCTGGTGATGCCAGACAGGAAAAATTTATGGTTTCATGAAATTGATGAAGTGACATATACACTCAGATTAGTATGTTAGTAAGAGTTGTAAAGGTTTCAGGCCCAGATTTTGTGATCTACAAGTTTAATTGGCCCACGATTACCATGTCTGCATATGCAAATTAGATCAGAACAGTTTCACATGTAAATGGCCATAAATTGGGCATGCCAAGCCTGGTGTGTGCTCTGCCCACATGGCATACACTTCAGCCCCATAGCTCTCTGTACCTGCATGAGTTGGTGCTGTGCTCAGGACCCCACCTACACAGCAACTCCTTAATTTTGTGAGCAATATTGGATGCTATCATAAAGCACATCTGACAGATCAAGCACTGGGACCAGAAAAGAGCATGAGTGATGGTCAAGAACACAGGAGGGGGAAGGCTGGGGTTGCAACCCAAATGACAAGACAGTGACTCCCTTCTCTTGATGCAGTTCTCTCACCACTTGAAATCCTTCGTGAGGGGCTCACCTGTGCTGATAACTGACCAGCAACAGGAAGGGAACTTCATCCTAAAGTTTTTCTTACAGATTTGGTTGCTTTTAAGAATTTTCACAAGCTTTTCAGACTTCCCTCCAAGACAGCCCGTCCCTCCTGTGTCTTGGCTGAAAACAAGGTCCTGCTGCTGATGGGAACCACTAGGGTAGCTATGGAAGTTGATTGAACCCTCAAGTTTAAGGTGACTCTGTAGATTTTAATCTAGACTGGTACATTTCCATCCAGCACCTGAAAGGGTCGAGAGATGGGAGTTTAAAGCCTGGCACGTTCATTTCTGCCCAGGCAGAAGGCACCATGCAAGCTTTAGTCACATCACCAACCCAAGTTCTGGTCTCTGCAACATACAGAACAAAATACACAGGGAACAACATTACCAACTATTAATGCAAATCCAACAGTTTAGTTCAGGTGGAAAACTTTTGCTGTGGATCCACATTGCCATTTTGGCAGCAGAGGAGGGTGGCTGGGCAGGGACACGTGGTGGGGCAGCACCCTGCCTTCTCGTGGGGCCCTCAGATGCGCCCAGGCTTGGGCTGAGGGGGAGATGCAGCAGCATCCAGGGACACTGCAGAAGAGCCACCAGCTCCAGGCAGTAGCTTCCACTCTGTTTCCCTAAATATCTAATTTGCACACTGTATTTGTTGTTGTTCCTTTTAATGAAGAAAGACTTCAGATCTCCAGCTGTAGACTTTAAGCTCTTCAGAAAATTGAAAGGATAAAAGCCTAATATTAATGAAGAAAAACAGAGCTATGCAAGCCTGAGACAACTAATAACCTATGCAGAGCTATAAACAGATAAAGATTTGTTGGTCTCTAGTAGAAAGCAGAACACCAAGAGTTTTCATATAATACGCTCTTAAGGAAGACTCCAGCATTCAGTATATCTGAACAGGATGCTTTAGACTTAGTTTGCTTTAGACTTTTGTGTCATTTATGGACCATTTCTGCATGTAAAACAGGAAATTAGTGCACTAAAAATGACTTACGCACCAAATTAGTCTGTTTTCATACCCACAAAATCCCAAAGCAGCTGTATTTAACTCTGACCCAAGCATTCACCTCAGGGGTGAATTACCTAGAGAAGCAGAGTCAGACAGAAAAACATTCACCACTTTAGGAAGCATATTTTGCATATTCACCAATAACATCATGTCTTGGAAAAAGCGCAGGTTCTGTGTGCATCGCAACATGATGCAACGTGGCAGTAGCAACTTCCATAGCACCAGATCTCCACAGTACTGGTCCACCTAGCCAGTTCTGTTACTCTTGCATCTTTCCATTTCAGGCAAGGCCTAAACATATATATTCCAGCTTAAAAATCAAGCCCAGGAGGTATCC
This sequence comes from Anas acuta, assembly GCF_963932015.1. Classification (NCBI taxonomy): domain Eukaryota; kingdom Metazoa; phylum Chordata; class Aves; order Anseriformes; family Anatidae; genus Anas; species Anas acuta. The sequence goes on along the minus strand of NC_088988.1, from coordinate 19,848,170 downwards.
AGCCTCAACAAGCCACACGTGTGACAGTGCCACCCTTCCCATACCTGGTGGTGGTGGTAAGTACCCTGCAAATGGATGGGTACTCAGGTTTTGGGATCACGCATTGGTCTCTCTCCATCCCACCCTACACCTGATGGGAAGAGCTGAAAGGCACTGGGAAAGAAAGCTAAAACCGGGTCATGCAGTCCAACAGCCTCTCAGTCTGTGGGATCTTTTTCCATTTGTTAGCTGGGTGCTTTCCAGAAGTGTAGGAACCCTCCCAATTTCAGCAAGAGGTACTGCTCAAGATGTTTATGCAACTGTTACAGCCTATGGACATACATTACGTTAGGGAAGTTAATAGTGAGAGCTGGAATTGAAGCTTACATCCTTCACTCCTTTTAACTCAACACAATCTCCTCTGCTTACATCTGCAAGCTGGACTCAGCAAAAATATCCTGCACAGATGAACTTTACAAGTTCATAATAAGTAAATAATAACAATTACAGTTTGTGTTAATATAGCACCTCTAATCTAATTATCTGAAAGCTCTTTGCAAATACTAATTAATTAAGTCTCACAACACCCCTGTGACATAGGTTATTATTATCCTCACTTTGCACATGATAAACTGGAGTCACCACGATGCTGGTTCCCTCAAGTGCATGGGTACCAGCATAACCAAAGCAAACCTTGGCTGCACAGACCCCTCATCCTGTGTGCCAGCACCAGCCCTTGCTCTGCATGCATATAACAACAAATTTTGAAAAAATGCAGTGATTTTTTTTCTTTTTTCTGGAAAGAGCATCTCACTGCAGCACCATAACAGTGGAAAGGTTCCTGGCCCTGACTGACAGACCAAGCCCTCATGTACAGTAAGCACCATGCTCCCACTTGCTGCTTTCCTGCTCTGGAGGACTCCCCAGAGGCTTGTGGATCCACACAAGAGATTACGCGTTGCCTTATCTCTATGGCCATCAGGAAAAAAACACTGCAGCAGAAGCAATAACTGTTTGCTTTAGGTCTGCTCCAAGGCAGGGATCTCAAAGCAATGAAGTGCAGGACAAGAACCCAAGTCCCAAAAGTGCTCACAAGAGCACAGGACTCTTTTAGGGTCAAATCTGGTCTCTTCCAGGTGACAGGAATTTAAGCATCCCCAGGGAAAAAAAAAAAAAAAAAAAAAAAAAAAAGGAAAATAATAATAATAATAATAATAATGTAATTTATCACAGGTGGAGCCATTTCTGTTTAGTTAGGAAATGATCCCTCCCTAAAAGTGAGGGTGGATGGAGCCTGGAAGAGAATGCTTCCAAATAGTTCTCAGACACCTTTCTGACAGCAGCTGGAGGAGAATCCAGCTCAGCACTATCTACAAGGGTGTTTACACAAATAATATGTGCTGAAACCTTTTACACATCTTGGCAATTTCAATATTCACTTTATTCATCAGTCTGTTAAAAGGGATTCTATCATCAAGAAAGAATTTTTTTTTATTATTTTTATGATAAATTCATCACTGAAAAGAAAGAGACAATTGTTACCCGCTTCTTGCTGAAAGCAGGGTAGGTTACTTTAGGTATCCAGAACATCACGGCAAAACACCTGTGCCAGCTGCCTTGCTGTCCCCAACAGGGAAAAGGACCACATGTGTGAAGGGCTTTGCATCTGTTACAACTGTTTTGCACCCACACTGCTTTAAACAAACTGCTGTTGGGTGGAAGAGCTTCCACAGCTCTTCTGACCAGCCAGCTGACTCGGGGATACTTTGGGGCATTTGGGAGGCAGGTTTGGAGCTGGCCCTTGGCTGGGGCACACACCCAAGTCGCATCCCAGTGCTGTCCTCTGATCCTAGACACACTCCTACCCAGGCACAGAGCTGGCTCCAGGCGCATCCTCTACTCTGAACTTTCCCTGATGCCCGTGCTAATATTTTACATTCCCATTGTATCTTTTGAGGAATATGTTGTGTTTTCTTTCCACAGAAGGGTGTAGCCATCAAACTGTTCCATCCCTGCCACACAATGAGTCATGGGCTGCTTGGTAATACTGGGGGAAAATACCCCTTAGTCTGCAATGAAATCCATCCTCCTTGTTTTTAACATCCAAGTAATAAAATTCACACAGCTAAATGAAAGATGTTGTTAATTATTTTACAGACTCGTTGCCAATTCATTCTCTCCCGTGTTATATTGAGGTCAGTTAAGTGCTGCGGTTTGCTCCATACTTCACCAGCGGCACAGCATGTGCAATGCTGAGAAAAATGGGTGAGAAGGTGTATTTCTTTAAGTCAAACAAGATAAAGTTTGTTTGCCAGTTGATTACTAAACCTAGGAAAGATCAAACGTCTCCAATCAAGGAGAACTGGGTACAGCGGTTCCTAGCAAGCGCTGTGGCTAATTCCAGACCAAAGGGGAAGCAGGATAAGAGGAAATTTATGAGTAAGCTCTTGAAGTAATGAATCGAAAGTAATGCTGATTGGCCTCATTTACAGCAGTTCAAAAGCTGATCATCATTGCTGAAGTAGCAAAGGATCAACTGACAATTGGTCCCACGGCAAGGAGCGGAGTTGACCCGCAGGAAGCAGTGCTGGGGGCTGCAGGCTGGGCTGCCACGGCCACTGGCCCCAGTGGCCCTGGCCCTGCTGGGGCACCAGCGGAGCATCCCTGGGGAGCAGGGCACACAGTGCTGAGCATCACTGGCTGGGTTTTGCCTCCATGAAAGAGGGGGACAGGAGCTGCAGGGTGGTTGAGTGCGGCCATCAGGTGCTAGCAGATGCCTGCCGGGAGAGGAAAGCTGTGAAGCACGAGGCCAAGCACTGGCCCAGGGCTCATGCAGGGTCCTCGCTGCCCGCCCGGCGCCACCAGGGCTCTGCTCGCCTCCAGCAGCCAGTCAGCAATAAATCAAAGCAAAAGCCGGTAAATCTTCAGTGATTCCAGCTCCTATTTTTAGAACTAAGGATGTTTCTCACCAGCGCATCACTGTATGCTCACGCAGAACCAGGGCAGGGAGAGCGAGCAGCACATTTGTTACCAATATACCTTCACTTTGAGATGGAGTCTGACCCATGTCTAGGTCAGAGCTGTCCAGGAATATATTATTTGTGAACATGGAGCCATCTGGAAAACATGTGATTCAGCTGAATTTGGACAAAAGCATCTGCCCATAGGTTGCACCATGAAGCATGCAGTGTATGGAAATGTTTGTCTCATCCTGGCTGAGGCACATTGTTATGACTAATTTTTGTAGGCCACACTGCATTCAGTCAGGATGTGCAGTGAAAACAACATGCCTGATAAAATTTTGAGGCAAAGAAATGTATAAATTTTGAAACTGTGGAGCGAAAAATGGCATTTTCCACCCACATGTATGATCTTTACATAAGCACCAACTCACTGCCCGCACACCCGCGTGGCTGAAAGCCTGGCATTTCCCCGTGGGCTTTCTCGTAGCTGGGGACAACCAAGGGCAACGCTCAGAGCCGCAACAAGTTTTTTTAGGCTCTGCATACGAGGACAGGCTGAGAGAACTGGGCCTGTTTAGCCTGGAAAAGAGAAGACTGAGGGGAGACCTCATTAATGTCTATAACTATCTGAGGGGAGGGTGTTGAGAGGATGGAGCAGGTCTCTTTTCAGTTGTGCCCAGTGACAGATTGAGAGGCGGCAGGCACAAACTGAAGCCCAGGATGTTCTGGCTGATTATGAGGGGGCACTTGTGTACTGTGAGGGTGACTGAGCACTGGCACAGGCTGCCCAGGGCGGCTGTGGAGTCTCCTTCTCTGGAGATATTCAAAACCCGTTCTGTGCATTGTGCTCGGCAGGGGGTTGGGCTGGATGATCTCCAGAGGTCCCGTCCAACCTCGGCCATCATTCTGTGTCTCTCTGTTTTGCCACAGGGCGACCCAGCGCGGCCCTGGCGGCCCGCAGCCCGGCCGGCCCGGGGTTCCCCCCGCGGGTGCGGGCCCCAGGGCAGCCCCCAGAGCCCCGCAGCCGGCGCTCCCCGCCCGCTGGGCGCCCGGGCAGGCGCGGGGCGGCCCCGCGGAGCCGCCAGGTGGCAGCAGACCCCCGGCAATCCGGCCGAGCTGCGGCGGCGCCCCGCGGCCGGCCCGGGGCGGCGAGGCCGGGTCGAGACTCGGGAGCGAAGCGACCCCGCTGGCTCCCGTCCCACGGCCGAAATCGCTCGGGCGACGGGGCACGCCTGAGGCGGGGGCGGCGGCACAGGCGGCCGCTGTCCCGAGGGCAGGAGCGGCCCTCGCCCCGCGGGCTGAAGGCCCAGGCGTGCCCCGCGAGACCCGGGGAGCCGCGGCCTCGGGCCCCGCAGTCCTGGCTGTGCAGGGCCGAGCAGCTCCGCGGCCCCGGAGCTGAGGGGCCGAGCGGCACCGAAGGGCGGGGTTGTTCGCAGCCACCGTGCACGGCCGGCAGTGCACACCCAAAGGGGTACCGTCGTGGTGGTAGCCCCACATGGGCACCTGTGGGGCTTTAGTTTTTTCTTCATAAGCTGGAAATGCGGACACAGCCCTGTCCACACTGATTTTTCTCCTCAACGATCTCATGCGCAAATGGAGACTGCTCCACATCGCCTCAATTAAGCGGCCAAGATGTGCTGAATAATGAATGAGCATGGAAAGGCCTCAGCTGCAGCCAGGCCTGAGTCCCGGCGTGGCTCCAAGTGCCACTTTGCTGGGGAAGCATCTCTCAGATGAATGGGGGCATCGCGGGTACCTCTTCTGTGCCCATCCCACCCAGGACTGTGAGCCTACAGGCACTGGTGGGGAGAGGATTGAGCCCAAGGGCAGCAGGGAGAGCTTAGACCCAAGCATCCCACAACCCCATCCCTTCATCTCCCTGCTCAAGGCTGCCAGTCCCCCACTACATTTCTATCTCTTGTATATAGACCACTGCCTGCTTTGAATGAGTTACAGTGCCTGTGTGTATGCATATGAGAATAAACTAAAAGTTAATAAAAGTCGCATCAAGCAAGACCATCAAGTGTTTGTTACAAGAAACAAGGAAAATAAGTCTTCCATTCCACTCTGTTTTTGCATTTATTTGGGGGCAAAGTATGCACAGAATGGCATTTTGCTCCCACCTTGTGCAGCAACATACCTTTGTTTAAAAGACTATAAAGAGCAGAGATGTGAAATGAGTGAATACAATTTGAGGTTATTGCTTGGGTGGGCAAGAGAACATGAAAATTTAAAACATCGCAGCAGCCTACAGATGTAGGCAAACTCCTGGCTGTTCAAGGAACTGATTGTTCAGTAAATGCAAACGGACAAAGCAAAGCATCACTGAACTTGAAAGATAAAGGTCGTAACAATAGAGGCTTCTTAGAGTGGGAGTCATTTTTTCTCTTTTTTCCCTGTTTATATAAGTAAAATACAATTCGAGCAACTGGAACATCAGCTCTTTGCAGTGAAAGGTAATTTGGCTGGAACAGCCAATAAGATCATGTAAGATTCTCTAAAGAAAGCCCAAATGTGTATCCTCGTTTCATTAATAAATGGCTTGAATCCAAGCATAAAAATGATGTGACTATAATGGTTTATCCAACTGGTAGCCACATTCCTTGTTAGCGAGAGATCCCATGTGGGAACGTTAAAATAAGACATCCCCACATAGCCTGGAAGTGATGAAACGCGACCTAGCAGCTTCAGCACGCATCAGAGGATGGAGCTTAGTAATAAAATATTCAAATAAACAATTCAGCCCTAAATGTTTCTGTACCTGCTGGGTGTCCAGATTTTGAAACTGGGATTTAAAGATCTTTATATTTCTATGTGCCAAGTTTCCATAAGTAAATTTGAAACGAAATGTAACAAGCTGATAATTAGGAACTGATTTGTAGCTGGAAATATAACTGGATCATTTAAACCCGTATGTTGGCTTAGCGCTGGAAAACCAGCAAAATCTAGCATCTCTTTGTGAATAAATCTTTGGCATGCCACAGGTAGGAGAGGGACCATGTGATATGGTAGGTTCTCATTTTTTGCTTCAGTAGACTCATTTTTTATTGAATAGCAGAGTAAATATTTAAGCAAAACTAGTGTAAACTGCTGGCAGGTATGCCATGCTAAGTAGCAGTCATTTACTTTTAAATAATTAAAAGTCAATATACAAGCATAGCATTCTTGTTTCTGTGCAGAGTACAGTACCACTGCTCTGCCTACGTGTCACTTCTGAGCTTGATTTACTAATAAAACGTTTAGCTCAGCTCATTCTGAAAAAGAGAAAAAAAAAAAAGGTTTTTAAAAAGCAGCCCACTCTGTTGTGTATGTTTTGGGGTATTTTGGCTACACAGACCCCAGCTATTTCTGCATGTGAGACTGAATTTGCATTACTTGTGGGGCTGATAGGGAAAGCCCTGATTTCCTTTGCATTATGCATAGTGGAAGTGTCAGGATGGCTCTGATGGCGTTTAATTAAATATTTGGCAGTGTTTAATTAATTAAATATTTAAACATTAAATACTAAATAGGATGTGATATCTGCTTAGTGGACATTATGTCTCAATAGCCATTAGTCATTAAATAGGACTCAAATTGGCCCTAGAAGACTCCCCTTAGCTAAGCAAGGTCTTAAGTACATGCACTTTCGGATCTTCATTAATAAGTAATAGAGGCCAATTCAGACTATGTAGCAACACAGATATCCCTATTAACGAAAATGTTAATGTCTCTGTTTGAGACCACGCTCTCCAGCCCAGACAGCAGGCAAGGCGCTGGGCTCGCCGGCTGATTTATGGGCAGCTGGCCGGAGCTGGATCTCCCGCCCAGACCTTCCCAGAGAAGAACAAAGGCGCAGAGCTCAGATGCCTGTGGTCTACCAGGCCCAGTGTGTCTGGATGGGACTATTTTAGGTTAACTTCAGGGAATTTTAAATTAATGACGTGGTTTAGCATTTGCACACACTTGCACTCTCTGCAAGAGCCCTGCTGCCCGGGGAGCCATGTAGAGCCTCGGCGCAAATGAGAATCAGGCTCTGCACATCCTCCCTCTGCCAGATTCTCACAACCATTTGCCATGGTCGGATCCAGCCAAATGCTAACACACGCCAGCACTTTCAACGCACGTTCTTCCCATAGACATCGGGAGAATGACTTACACGCTTAAAATTAAGCACGTGAGTAAGTGCTTGGATGAAACAAGGTCTATAAAAAAAAGGGGGGAGGCTGATGCTTTAAAGATTTTCCCGTAAGATATTTTTAGCAGGGAAACAATGTTTTACAGGCCCTTGTGGTTTCAAATTTGCTATTTCATTATTCTCTATTCCCTAGACAACTACTAGTGGCAAACACTTCATACTTTTCATCTCAGCGATATTTTTGGTAAGATTTATCATTTTTGCCACAAAGCCCAAATGCTGCACTCCAGGACGTGCTCTGAGCTTCTTTCAACACTGCTCTGCTCAGCAGTGGTTTCTCAGCCCACACAGGCAGTGCCCAAGGGCTTGGCGGGTCCTGGTGGATCAGGAAGGGAAGGCGGGTGACCAGCTCCCCCAGCAGCCCAAGACTTCTCAGAACTGTGCACTGCTGTAAGTTAAAGCAACTCTGAGATTGTTTTAAGTGATGCTGAGGCCAAACCAAAACCTGGCAAGGGCATCCCTGATCAGCTCGGGGTCCCTTTTCATTGTGAATTTGATGCCACTTGCCACATGTGCTCTGAGGCTCAGTGGAGGCTCAGCAGAGGCTTGGTGTGGGCAGAGCCTGCCTGCTCCACCTCCTGCCCAGACTCCTCCTGAGCCATCCCACGTCAGCCCCAGCTCCCAGGCTGCCGACATGCTGGTAATCAAATTGTGCTTCTGTCCGGCGGTTTTAACTTGAAGTATCATTGAGTTAGCTCTTGAGGGATTTGTGTCTGGTGACATATATATTGGTATAGAAGTCAGAGGTCTTCTATTGCAAAGATCCTCTTGATAGGACGATTATGGAAAAGCTGCTCTGGTTAGAAGACTCTCTAACTAGATTTGGTCTTCTCCCTTCAGCCTCACATTAGTGACTCCTGGTTTCTCTCGCTCTTTCAGTGATCCAATCTTTCTTCTTCTGAATTTCTCCCTTGGGATCTCTGTACACAGACATTTTAATATATCACACTATTCTCTGCAGAAATCACTTGCTCAATAAAGAGACCAGATATTTTTTTTTTAATTTTACCATTAGCAGCACTCAGCAGCAGCCACAGTGCCCCATGCCTGTGCTTGGCAGGCACTGGGAGGGGCTGATCCTGGATCGAAGCCCCCTCAGCAGCGAGTCAGTCCTCGCACTCGGGTGTCCATACTGCGCAGCTGCCACTGGCAGCCATCCACCACCACTCTGTTCCTTGCAAACCCTGGCTGCACTCTTTGTGTGTTTTAAGAAACCGTCAGAAATGGGATAGGCGCTATAAAGCCAGCGACCTATCAAATATTAAGCAGCACAGCCACTTGCTGCATTACTAGCTAAGTGCCAAATGCAGATTTATTTCTCAGTTTTAATACTTCCTGTTGTGTGATGTCAAGTTGTCAGAAGACACCGTCTGTGGAACACAAAACAAACCTCAGTGCCACACTTAGGAGTAATTCAGACAGCTTGCTCAGCACCCTCTGCCCACACCAGCTTCCAGCGGAAGCCAGGTGAGCGTGGGTGCAGGCAGGCTGCTCTGCTCCTCTCACCTGCTGCTCACCCAGTTATTTCTCTTGGTGCTTTTGCATGCTTGTTGCATTCTGTTAAAAGGCTTTTCATTTCCTGACAATTTATAAATATGTATTGGGCCTGAAGGATGAGGGTAAAGCAACTGCTGTTTCTTTTTTTAAAGAAAATTAAACATGACAAACTTAGTTATTCATGCAAACCATCCGCCTGTTATCTCTGATTATGCAGGATCCAAATGGTGAATATGAGTGAATGAGTGCATTCATCAAAGTAAACTGTCAGAGGCAGGAACACAGTTTTAACCTACCCTTACCTATTCTCCTTTGTACTTACATTTCATCATCTTCAACAGGCAGTTCAGCTGCTTGGTACCACGGGCACTTATTTCACTACTATCTCTCTATTTTAAAGGGATTAATTAGCCTCCAGAGAGCAGAGGAGAAACATTGCATGTAGCTCTCTCACGCTTTAAAACGTCACTTTATCGGGATATTTTAAGCTCACTGGCCAGAACATATGGTATTTCAGGAACAGAAGCTGGAAGTGCAGTACCCATGTATTCCTTCGCACACCCAGCACCGATGGAGGTTAAGTATTTTGTTAAGTGTGTCTGTATGCATTCATATGGATGTACACGTGGGAGAAATATGCAGAAATAAACTTCACACACAGAAAGGTGATAGAGTTATTTTCACCCATCCACCAACCTTCCCCATGGCAGTAGGGAAATCCTGGTATATGTGAACTGGAGAAAATAATATTTCATCACGCTGCCTGAAATCCATGACAAGTGACACAGCACACCAGCCCACTTTAATCTGGAGAGGCTGCCCCAGAGGCACCCATACTCAGGAGCAGGATCAGCTTTGATGTGGCTGGGCACTGCTGAAGCATTTATGCTGGGGAAGCTCCCGTTTGACTGGCCCAAGGAGGAGGCTCCTGCAGGTGCTGCAAGGTCCCCCAGGCAGTGGCCATGTCCTCGTAGCTTGGCTTTGGCCACGGGCAGCGGGAGGATGGGGTGGTCCTGAGGAACAGCCTGAGGCACAGCCTCTCTCTGCTGTGCTGTATAGCCACTTGCTGTTGGTGATTGCTTGCTTGTTACTCGTGCCTCACTTGGTAACCCGTACTTGTGTCAGCCAGTAGGCACAGCTCTGATCCCGGGTTGTGCTGCAACGAGGGGCAAGGAACAGCACGGCAGCAGCTGCAGTACTTCAGGGTTCCTACGCTGCAAAGTTGGTCCTGTTCACAACCTCTTCAGTTCTCTCCTCTGGGTGAACAAGGACTCCACAATGCCCAGAGGAAGCAGGGCATGTCCCATGACCCCTCGGCCATCCCCAGAACGCAGAGGCAGCAGGAGGACACAGGCCTCTGGGACGGACAGACACAGAAAGAAGAAGGCTGAGAAGTAAACTAGAGCAAAAGGACTGTGTTTTTATCCCTACAACATTGGGGTTAGCCAGAGGTGGAAGCCACACCTTCTGGTATTTGAATCTGGAGAGCAGGCCGAGGGCCTCGCGTAGGCCTAGGAGTGCCTGGGCCCACCTTCAGAGGGCCCAAGCACCAGCAGCTCGGCCGCTGCTGACTCCAGGCCAGCTCCTGCATGGCACAAACTCAACAGAAGCTTTCCGTGTCTCCAGCCGTGAGAACAGAGGGGAGGGAGCTCGGGGCTGCTCAGGAACAGCCCGACACCTTCCCACCGCTCAGCAGAGAAAGGGAGGAGGCTAAGATGAACCGAGGAGGCTCTGGTGAAGACAGAATCATTTTGAGCATGCTTGCTTCAAGTAGCTGACAGAGTAAAGACCGCAGTTAGGCAAAAAAGCAGTGTACCACAATGCCTTACTAGCACAAACATAAACACTTGCCCTGTCATTTCTGCCTGAACTGTAACAGCTTGCACCAGAAAACAGGCTCAAGCACGTACATTAAGAGGCCTATGCTACCCAGGGTGTGCACATGCAACTCTGTAATGTCTTTTAATACCTTTTTATTTATCTCAGAGCGCACATACACAATGGGAAGGGCCAATTACTGTTTAATGTGGCACACTTGGATCATCTGTGCAAAATTTGCAAATTAATTAATTGGTTACAGCTCTTCTTTTCTTCTTCCCCCAAAAACATTAACAATGTGCTGAATAGTGATGCTCAGGAGACCCCGGAGACTTCGCCTCCTCCTCAGCTCTGCCCTGCACCTTCCTTTCACTGCTGATCCCACCCATTTTGGTGCAAACCAGGGACTCGAATTTTACATTTTTGGTGATGCTGAGAGCAGACACCAGCCCTGTGGTGCTGTGCAGTGCTGGAGGGTTGAGCTGGCCAGGGGCTTCAGGGTGGGTGGAGGGCAAGAAGGGCTCTTTGCAACTTGCAATCCCTTCTGTACTACAATGTGATGCTTCAGCACCAGGAAGAAGCTACAACACTCTCCACGGTGATTTACATGCTGGTTGAGTCAGTGTGACAGCGGGACTACTTAACGCTACCTTCCGCTCCCACTGTTACAGAGTTACAACTTTAAACGCCGAGTATGAATCAAGAGTTTGCTTCCTATTCAAATCCTCCTTCGGCCCTTCTCATCTGACTCATTTCCAAGCTAACCACTGACTTTCATGCTAATTGATCATTACTAGTAGATAAGACTAATGCAGCTTTGTACTTCTTGATTGGCACATTCTGCTTTTTTTTTTTTTTTTTTTTGCATGGACTATGGTCATCCAAAATTCAATCAGAAGCTGGTGGACAATACCTTGAGAACCCTGTTGCATGCTGGAGGGAGCTGCCATGTTGTTACATGCATTGCTAAAAATGTCTGGAAAGACTCCCTTCCACCAAAGCCATCTGTGACAAGGTAAGTGATCACTGGTTGCACTGCGCTGAACCCTGTGGTGCTTCACTGGTGTTGGCTCAGGAGGCCACTCAACACCACCAATGTGCCCTAGTGAGCCATGCTTGCCTGACTTTGGGCACAGTGAGCTGGAAAAAATGCTTGTGACTCACATAGAGTTACTGTGAGAGCCAGAGGCACAGCTCAGAGCAAGCTTAGTCATCACTGTCCATAGGCTCTGCTCCAGCTATCAGGTAATGCCAGCCTTCTACAATGCGCGAACACTGCAGAGCACATTTCATACACGATTATTACTGGAATCTTGTAGAGTCACCTCTTGAGACCCTTGGGAGCCTGACTAGTTAATATATATCACAGCAGAAAGGTATATAAAGCACTCAATACAAAGACAGAAGCACATATAGAAGTCTTGAAAGGGAGAGAAGAGCTGGAGTAGTAAAACAAATCTGCATGAGATACACGACTCAGCAGATGGGCCTGCAAGTTGACCATATAAACCAGATCTTCAAGCACTTCAAGGTGACGTCTTCAGAAGTATCACCTCAAAACCTTCAGATTCCAACTGTATGGCCACCAGTTTTTCCAGAAACCCCGTCAATGATACAGCAATGCTCACTCCTTACCAGATCTGCACAGACAGGACAGCAGCCACATGTGTAATTGGGTGCGTCACAGAGCAGTGACTTCAACACACAGCCTGCACCACTCAGCTGCTCATACTTTTCCCCCTTCATCCAGCCCTGGTGCCCAAAATGAAGGGCAGCAGTCCTTACATGCTACTTCTACCAGTTGAGCCCTGGCAGTGAGTGCTCCAAGGACCCACTTCAGGCAAAACAGAAAATACATGAAGGAAAAAAAGAGATCAAGTCACACATCTTACATCTCAACTACATGCCTTGCCCAAATCAACTGTGACAAATGGTTGTACGAAGTCTGCGTAAGGCTCCTAGCTGGCTAGAATACAGATAAAGCATGTGTGGGCTTCTCACACATTAAGCAGAGCTCATTACAGGGAGATGATATTCATTCTTTTAATTCTCACCACATCATTCACTTGTCGCCTCATTTAGACCACATTTTGCCCAAGTCAGGCAGGTGATATGATGGCACTGGCCTTGCTACAACCACTGCTGCCCCTTGCCGGACAATCCAGCAGCAGTAGTGACCTTTGTGCTGGTGCAGCCAGGAGATCTCACCACGTAAAACTGCACAACCCCACTGAAACATCACCAGTGTCTTTGTGGGGCTGTGCAACTTCCAGTCTGTGAACACATCTAATTCAAAGCAGAGGACACTCTCCAGTAGCAATGCCAAACACACAGATTAATGACAATGCTTTGCCTGTGAAAATAGCGTTGCTGAGTCCAAACACGTTCTCCTGAGATGCCAGATTTTGTAAGTTAGCGAAAACGTTGAGCTGTCTGTTTGCTTTAAACAATTATGTCAGCTCTGCAAGTAAAATATGTTCCCTCGGCTGACCTCCCTGTGCTGCTAGGTAGGGTGGTATTTGGCTGTCTCTGGGTCTAACACAGACGTCAGGGGACAACTGGAGAAATTCCTTGGGAAAAGCAGGGTGCACCCAGCCAGGGAGCAGTGGAGGCACCAGGGTGCTGATGGGCTCCTGAAGCAACAAGCTTTGCTATAGGCAGGCATAGTGAAGCCCTCATGCCTCAGCACAGACAAAAGCCCTGCTCAGGCATGGATATACTGAGGGAAGGACCGCAGCCACAAAACATTTCCCCAGCTGCCCCCCCACACAGCTACCTTTCCACCTTTGGACTGGATTTCCAGAGATGAAAATTTCCAGAAGCATCCCCCTTACCTCTTCACAAGGCTTTGACCAAAGGTGGAAGGTCTCTGCGTCCAGAGCCACCTCTGGTCACAAACCTCTCTAATGCAGACCAAGTGCCAAGTGAAAATAGATCTGTTTTGAAAAGGCAGCTCTTTGAATAGAAGGCATCTGATGCCACGCTTTTTTAGAAAATACATTCCTAAGATGAGATGGAGGAGGCTTTTGTAACTCCTCCCACCTCTCTCCCCAAAAGGGGAGCTGCTGCAGAAAGAGCGATTCAATTATTTATCTGAGGTCACGCTGGAAGTTTGTGGCAGCACTGGGAATTGCCAAGCATCCCCTGGGTGCCCACCTAGTACATTAAGCACAAACTCAGCCCTCTTCTCAATAGCATGAGGACCAAAGGCCAGGGCAGGCAGCCTCACTGCTGAGGCAGCCTGTCAGCACGAGCACTGGGCTGTTAACAGAGAAACACTCGCTGTCTGTAGCGAGGGCAGAGCAGCAATATTTATATCAGAGCTAATGGAGGCAGACACCTACTGCTTCCTGATGATTTATGTCAATTTAGACCAATCTCAGCTGGAGGAGCCAGGTCCCTCTGCTGCCTCCCCAGAGGACATGAGGCTGTGCTCAAAAGCAGAGGGAGCCACACCAGCACCCCCATATCGACCGCACTGGGTAATGCCACACCGTAGGGAAATTTTCCCATGTAAGCACTCACTTGATTTTTTTCCACTTTCAGTAAAATGCATCTAATGTAGCTTAACCCCAGGGCTTATAGGTAATGTAAAACCACACAAGGCTCCCAGCCTGGAGGACACACCAGAGGACCACAAGAAAAAACACAACTGCGTGGCTACAGACTGGAGTGAACAGCACTGGAGGTGAAACTAGAGGGCAACCTCGTTCCAGGTCTGGTGCACATGCAGATCTGAAATATTTCTTTATCATTATCTCCACAGCACATCTAGACAGCTTTCTGGCATGTGGAAGATCAGGTTTGGGGCAGCCAGAAACATTTTGAGGGTTATGCTGAAAAGGTTGATCAGAGAACAAGACTTTTTTTTTTTTTTTTTTTTAATTGGGTGGGAAGGGGTAGTCTTCGCTTTTGCCACTGTGCTGGAGGACAGTGGGATGGCACATGTGGGGATCCCCAGACCACACAGCTCCTGGGCACACTGGTGTTTCACATGGGGCTGGTATTTAGAGCTGTCTGTCCTGCAACAGGAGCACCACACCACCTTTCAGCTGCTAACACCAAGGAAGTCATGTCTTGGGATGCAATTGCATATAAAGCCAATGTCCATCTTGGCTGAAACACAGAAAAAGGTGCACAGGGTGGTTATAGAAGGTTATTTCCCACATTGCAATCACATGAGGAGAGACCACAATTGTGTAACAAATACAAAAACTACAGCATTGTTGTCTGTGATGTTTCAGCCTCCAAGCTGTCAGCAAGTGAGAGGACAGCACAGCTTGCTCTCTCCAATATTCAGATACAGTTTAGCATCAAAAAATCTTTCCGAATGATCATAGTCCAGGAGAATACATCTAATTCCTTCTAAAATAATTTGGAGCTTCACTGAGTAGAAAATTGCTATTTCTGCTCCAATGCCAGAGAATTCCATTTTTAATTATAGAAATTTCTGTTATGCACAATTATAATATTATTTCATATTCTCTTTCACTCTTAGTTCAAACATACTATTAGCTTTTTAAACTACTGCTATGCATTGAGCAGACAGAGGTCACTCCTGATGCAGAGGAGCTCAGACATCCATGCCTCTTGAACCAACTCAGGCCTAGCAAGAAAGTACAAAGCCTTTTTTGTATGTTCTGGGACAAATTATCCAAAATATCAATGACTTCTGGCAGCGACCAGTTTTGATAAGACTTTCAGTCAATTAAATGAAAACAGAAAAATGCTAAAGACCTTCTCCACAGAGTCGCTACAGGACTGATAATGCCTTGTGCAGACATGAGTGGTCTAAGGACCCATTTCTGGAAGGAGTCACAGAAGTCAGTGAAATATGTCAGGTCTTTGGTACCATACGTGTATGCAGGGTCATAAAATAAATAAATCCCAAACTGATAAACACAACATTGCCTTTATGCAAAAATCATCCTGTAGAATTAATCAGTCAAGTAATAATAAAATTAATTAAAAAAAAAAATTCTGACAGGCTGGCTGTTCTTGGGCAATGGTCTGGGATTCGCAGCTCACATCTGTCCCAGATGAAAGACTCAGAGGGCACAGGAGCTGGTCAAGACCTACATCCTGAGGATTAGTGTTTATAAAGAGACAGAGATGATAAATCAGTTGCTTTAATCCACTGCTGCGTTAAACAGATCGTCTCTGTAAGTTTAGTACCTGCTTTTTCAGTTCCGACTGGAATTTAGTACCTTTACTGATCTGAATCGATAACTTTAATTGGTAGTTTAGAGTTATGTGCAAGGCACATTGACACTAATGAAAATTAGTTGCTTAATTCCCCAGCCATGCCGGGGAACATGCCAGGCAAGCCAGAGGGAAGGGGGAAGAAGGAGCAGCTCCATGCCCAGACCTCAGAAGGAAGATAGGATGGGGACAGCTGCAGCCCAGCAGTGACAGGAGGGCACGGGGGCAGCTCCCCATGCAGCAGCAGCAGGGAGAAGTCACTCAGACAGAGGCACCGTGGAGAGACGTGCATCTGCCTGGTGCTGCCGTTGGTCAGGGCACAGAGTGTATGCACAAGGACGTGGAGGACAGACAGACTCCTGGCTACTCGTGTCATACATGCCAGCTGTACAAATTTTCGGGGTTCAAATGCACCAAACAGATCTCGTGCTGTTTGATGAGGAAACTTTTTCTTGATACCAAACCCAAACCCCAGCTTCTCTGCTAGGAGAGAAGCAGTGTGGACCAGCAGCCAGCCCACCACGAGTCAAGGGGCTGCAGGAATGCAGGCACCGTAATCCCTGCACCCCACACAACCTGAGTCCACTGCCCAGAAGCATTCCTCCCTTTGTCCAAGCCCTCATGCTTTCCTGTGCTCAGAAGGGACTCCTGCAGTAGTATTATGCTGAATCCTCTGGCGTCTGCTCTGACAACAGCTACACTCACAGAACTGAAAAGGACACATAAAAAAAAAAAAAAAACAGCACCTTCCAATTAAGCTCTTCTAGTATGGATCAAAAATAAAACACAGTCATCATGTAGGAGTATTTGAAGCTCTCACTAGCCAGCAAGTAAAGGGTCCAGGCTGTCCCTTCTCCCTTTGAATCGTGCCTGCTGGCTGTAGGTTTCTATAGTGTTCTCTTGCAATTACAGCTCTTTTCAACTTCTCTCTCTCTCTCTTTTAATTTAAAGAGATTGAGAGGAATTAAAAAAAAAAAAAAAAAAAAAAAAAAAAGAACCCCATCAATCAGATTTATCAAATAAAACTGTGGAGGTAGGGCCAGCTGCAGCTACACATGTCAAACTCAGCTGCAGATATGGAAGAGAAGGCTGTAATTCAGTCAGGGTGCTGTGCTTTTTAAGGGCTTCGCAGTGAAGTCAGGCCTCCTGCTCTGTTCCTAAGCCTCGAGGCGAGCCCAGTGCCATGCTGGGTGAGGGTACCCTGTGCTGAGGCTCTGTGCCCGTGTCTGGAGACCTCGCCTCAGGGAAGCAGGGCTGTGCTGCACTGGCTGCAGGCCACACACCTGTGGTTGACTTTGCAGATGTCTCCCCTCCTGTGGGCTTGTGAAGTAGTTTCTTTCCTTGCCCTGCTCCAACATGTGGATGAATACAACATTTGTCTAAGACAGCAAGCACAAATTACTCTGGTCACAACAGTTCAAATAAAAGCAAAGAGAATAATGGCAAGACTTCTCATGGATTTACATGGACCTGTATTTTATTGGCCTTACTCAGTCTTCCTCACCAAGGCCTATGCTTGTTGAATGTTGAATGCCATTAGCTGAGTGACAAGGCAGAGAAAAAAAAGAAAATAAAAGAAAAAGAAAAAAAAAAGAAAAAAAAAAACAGAAGTGGTTTCCCCAGGTGCCCACACAGGAATCTGGGGGACACACCGAGGTGCCTGCCCCCAGCGGGGATCGTGAGGGGAGGCTGCCCCACCACACACATCCTCACTGCTCATCTGGTGAAGAGGAGGGTGAGCTGCAAACAATGATGGGGCCTATATGTCACAAGGAGGGATAGAGTCAGGGTTGGAGTCACAGTTATTATCACACAACCCCCCAGGTGTCACAGCTCGAGGACACAAGTGAGGCCTGTGGTTCTCCTGCAGGCCCCGCCAGACCCTCATGTCCTCCAGCAGTCCCCATCTGCTGTGGTTTTATACAAACAGCTCCTGCAAGGACAAAAATACATCGAGTTGGATAATATACACTTCATCTTTTGTTTCTTTAAGCAAATCTGTGCAATTTTGGAGATATTTTGTAAATTCAGATTTATGATTATTATTTTTTATACTGTGGCTATCACAGTGACCACAGAGAATATATTGAGGTAATAATGTCTTTAAATAGCCAATTTTCAAAAAAAATGGAACCATCACAATGGATTAACATTGAAACCATTAATATTCAAACATATTAAGTCACTTAAAGGTTTTTCTGTGTGTGGAATTTTGGGGTATATTCTCCTCATAATACACAAACAGAAGATGTGCTTTACTGTTGACATTTAGCACATTTTCTTTATTGCTTTTCATTTCATTATGAGTAAAAAATGTTATTTGTCCACCCAGCCTTTCCTAGGACAAATGTCATCATTTCTGTTTGTAGAGGCAACCAAAAATTAAAGGAAATATTTTAGATGTCAACATTAAATGTAAAAAAATGATTTTAAGTAATTGCTAATACCCTGGCATGTATGCATTTTATTCAGAAAATCCCTGTTAAAAATATTCATCTGGGGATATTCAAATTTATTATGTAGAACAACACAGCGTTAACACACTAGCTTCTATTTAATGCTTTGGTTCATAGCAACAAAGATACCAATGGGAAATCATTAGACAAATACGCGATTTTTGCAGCATAATAGGTCTATGTTTGGTATCATCTGGAAAAAAAATATCCTCACCAAGCTCAAACTGACAGAAAAAATGCAATGATCAGGCAAAGTACAGCAACATTATAAATGTTAACAGATTTCAGAAAGTGATTTTATGTTAATTCAAATGTTAATGTTGTCCGAGGCTGCTGAAAAGAAGGCAGGGCTGTGAAACAAGATAGACGTGGCAGTCAGTAGGAAAGCAATGGGAACACAAAGGGCCGGCTTGTGGTGTGGGTGGGTGAGTTTTATTAATTATATTTCCTTTAGTGCTGTAACAACAACCTGTCAGTAATCTGCACATCCAGTACTTAATTGACGTTAATGATTTTGCTGGCTCCCTGTCCTTGCCACCATCTCCCTGCACTGGCTCCGGCCACAGCTCGGTGAGAAGGGGTTGTGAGAAGCCCAGCCATCTCGCATATCTCTTCCCAATCCCAATTAAGTCAATAAGTGCAGTGCCACTGAGCTGGGGCTGTTATTTCCAAGCCAAGTCTCATGTGCACAGCTCCCAGCCTACTTTCTGAGTATCTCAAGAAGCCTGCAACCCCCAGCACAGCCCCTCACAAAGGGATGTATTCAGGCATCCCTTGCCTCATCCCTGGGCCACAGACACAGGGATGGCCAGCAGCTCTCTAATACTCATGAGCAGCAGGTGCCAGGAAGAACACAGCCATCCCAAACCCAAAGCGTCCATTGTCCCTGCACTACCTTCATGGTGAAGGCATGGATATCTTTAAGCGCTTTGCTAGATCAGAGCAATTATAGAGGGTGAATTGGTGCAACTCAGAATTACCCTCTACCAGGGTTGCTCTGGTATCTCCATCATTTTCCTGGTGCCACCTGCAGCTGCCAGACAGCAATACATCCCAAATTCGCCATGATTTACCTTCTCTGGAGCTTAGCCCTGCCATTGTGTCTACCCATGAAACAGTCTCTGCATGGGTAAGCCAGTGGGCCCCCTCTGCAGCAGGAGGATCCAGACGAGCTGCAGCTACAAGCACAGCCCTGGTGCTACCAGGCTCCAGCCCTCAAGCAGCCTGTGGAAACCACAGGAGAAATCTGCAGGCTGAGCATGTACAAGCAGTAGAAATGACAAAGCCAGGTTGTTCTGGACATACACACAAAGGCTTCTTGTTAGGTTCAGCTGAGACATTTCTTGCATCATGTTAGCACAAAGGTACGTGCACAAGTCAAGCAAATCAGCCTATGACAGCAGGACCAACAGAGCTGTGCTCCTGCGCA
The DNA here is from genome assembly GCF_963932015.1 of Anas acuta. NCBI lineage: Eukaryota > Metazoa > Chordata > Aves > Anseriformes > Anatidae > Anas > Anas acuta. Next base: position 19,828,649 of record NC_088988.1, on the reverse strand, counting down.
GTGCTCCATCTCTCCTTGGAGGGTTCTCAGCCTCAGCTCGTCCCCCTTCAGGACCCTCATTCCAGCCCCTTTGGATACCGGAATTAGGTCACAGCTGCCAGTGCAGCACCCCCAGTTGTCCCCACAGCCATCGTTCCTCATCCTTGTCTTCCCCCAGCTTCCTATCTCTGCCCTCTCAGCACCAAACCCTGCTGTTGCTCACCCAGGGCTCTGGTCAAGCTCTGAGCAGGGTGGCCAAGCCTTTGAGCCTTTCTCTTCCCCAGATCTCAGTTTTCCAGGGGAGAAAGCCAACAGACAGAGAGGAAGAAAACAAAAACCCTCATAAGTCTAGTTTTAATAGAAAAACAGGCTAAAAATTAAACAGGAAAAAGAAAAAAAAAAAGAAAAAAAAACTAAAAATAGAAAAACAGGCTAAAAATTAAACATAAAAATCAGCACATTCTCACAGCAAGCAAATGCCATCTTTTACCAGAAGACTTTGGGGGAACCATCCAGTGAGAGCCTGTGAACACCTAGGTGCTTCTCCCACTCTATGCAAAGTAGGTGGCCCAGGCAGCAAAATATTTAACAAATTGTTCTGCTGCCACTTCTCAGGGGAACACAATTGCTTAAAAAACTCAGATGAATATGGAGCGATCTACGGGGCACTTTGTTATGTTAATGACTGTTACCAACTGTCTCTCCTTTAATATAAAGTGTTGACTCATTGTCAGTGAGGGTGAGCCAAGACAGCCTGCTTGTGCCTTGCAGTCCTTACACACTCACCCAAACTGCTCATGTGAAGACACTTTAATATGAAGAGACACTGTCTGTGGCCATTATTAATCTCCAGACTGAAGCCCGGAATACTAATAAAACCACAGAGAATAAGCTAACCTTTCTTCAGTGCATTCTTCATTCTGCAAGATTTTGGCCAAAATTGAAATATTTTTCTTTGATCTTACTAGCCTGTGGCTGTCAACCAGACTGCCCAAATCAAGGCTTAGGGAAGTTTTCACTTGACTTCCACTGTGCTAAAATAACATCCTTAGCCTGGCACATCTAAAAGGGGACACCTCCAGCTTCACAAACATCAGAAACCAACATTTTGCAGATCTGGCTGAGATGGCAGAACAACTTGTTTATTCTCAGGCAGACCTTAAAATGTAACAAGCTTGAAGTGTAACAACCAAACCTCACTGCAAGCTGTATGGTCCAGGTATTACAGTGAGAGCTGGCAGGTACTTGGAAGATGAATGTTGGGGTGAATTAAAATGGTTATCTGTGAATTCTTTTGTCATGGTCAATAATCCTTAAGCATACAGAAAACTGGGGCTGAGGCCCTGAGCTGCACAGGCTGGCTTCTTGTTAGAATACTGCCTTCAATAAAGGCAAAAAACCTTGCATAGAATTATCAAATAAAGTACTGTATTACACTTTTCTTTCTGATGTTGTTACTCTGGGATTCAATCCAAAAATGCTCATACCATTTATTCTAGCTACACGCAGGGCACGCAATAGGTGAGTTCATGTTGCTGGAGTCTGAACACGATAACCTGGCAAACCGCTGTTGCTGCTTTTTGTTTTCCCCTGTGAAGAAAAAAAAAAAAAAAAAGGAAAAAAACATTCCTACAAAGCTTTATTACATCTCTACTTCCACTGCAGCAAGTGCCTAATTTCCAGACAAACCATTCATTTTCAGTCCTACCTGATGTCTCTTCCATCCAGGTTTAAAACCAAAGCGACTCCTGGAGTAGAGCACAATGACCTGTGCCACTGGCTGGTGTGGCAGCAGCAGCTCTAGCCTCCCAGCCTTAATGGATTTCTCATCCCTACATCATCAATGTGCGTGGCCATTCCTTTCCTGAAAGTCCACATCTGTGCACAACTTACATTAGAAATTTTTATTTAGAGTTTCCCTGACATTACTGAAAATAAAAGAATCTGCCTCCAATAGAGGAAAATACAACTGACCAAGCTGAGCATTCAGGACTGGGAAAATCATGGACGTGCTATGTCCTTCAGCTGCAGGATTTTCCAGGAAATGTCCAGGTTTGTTGCTTGCCTCTGTCACAAAAATTGTTTAGTTCATGATTAAAACAAGAATCATTTCAGTTTCAAGGAATTTTATTATATACAGTTAGTAAACAAAAACACTTCATCATTTGATTTGCTTTTATAGCTCAAGAGTCCATTAATATATGTAGCTGAATACTGTTTTTTTTTCTTTTTTTTTTTTTTAAACAAAATGAAGACCAACTGAAATATTGCAAGGCATTAAATGCATTTAGATTTAGAGCACCATTTCCCCACCACAATTATGAACACTGTCCATAAATCCACTAGCTCCTCCTCTTTTCCAGGCTCATAAAAATCTAAGAAACTAAACCCTTGTTTCTGTAGCAAAGCCCAAGACAGAAGTGTAACATTTAAGTCTTGTGGTACATCACAGGACTACATGCTGATAAAATAAATATTTCCTCACTCAACAGAAGAGACAGTCTTGTTGGGTGATTGCAGGCAGTTCTTTACCCCATACCAGAAGGTGGTGCCTGCATCCAAGTACATGCACCAGTCAGTAGCAGTAAGCCCTTTGTCTCAGGCCTAAGGGCAGAGGATTTTTGCACTCCTCACATTTAGTGGTCTCTTCAATTGAAACAAACAGATTCTTAAGAACTGAAATGTCTGGGAAGAGGAAGCACAGGTCTACCTGTCGCACATCGGCCAGACAATGGAATATCGGGGTATGCTTTGTGCATCGCTGTTGCTTGTATCCCAGGCGATCACATATCTCAAACCAAACAGAAACAAACCTTTCAATTTTTTTTAATTTTTTTTTTCTTTTGAGCAGGCTGGCTGAAGTCTGATGGTATGTCAGCTCATGCATCTGCTATGCTGCTAGAGCACACAGGGACCCTGCACCCTGTCTGGGTGCTTGGAGTGCTGCAGCCACATCCACCCAGGCCTCGCAACCAGGTGCCAACGACCATTTCCAAACCATTGATGCTACAGCACAGGGAAGTGAACTTTAAAGACTAACAGGAGGAAAGTTGGTTGGGGTTAGTCAGTTCAATGGTAAACCATTGAATTTCATCCTGGAATGTTATTGCAGCCCTGTTGAAACTTCAAAAAAAGCAGTACTTCATAAAATACATTTGCCTTCTCACTATACTCGTTACACAAGAACATATTCAGCTCGGTTAAACAAAAATAGTTTCCAAATACATATACAGTCAGTCTGCTTCTCTGAATCACCAGTGGTTTTAGAACCAAAGCACTCTGGGATCAGAAAGTTCCTCCATTCTTCCTTCATAGCCATTTAATCTAATGTGCCCTCAAACATACCAGCCTGCAGACTTGAAAACCCTGGTTTTATTCAGTGTACAAACAACGCTTTTTCTTTTTCCAATCTCAAACTCACCATGAACAGAAATAAAAAGCTTCACATACAAACTTATTCTTTTGTGCTTGGCTTGGACTGATTATTTCAAGAGACTGAAAGAAGACAGATTACACGGTATTGAAATATTCTGCAGTCTTAATTAAATGTTTGATTAAGTATAAGTTGTGTCAGTAAAAGACAATTCAAAACTTGAGATGCAGATTTTATACTTTAACAATAAGACCTAATTTGAACCATTTGCAGGTAGGATGGCTGAAAGAGCCAAATCTCCAAAATATTTACTGTTCAAAAATCCAAACCATATGGCTGTTTTGTGTAGTCATCAACTCTGAAGCTCAGAAGTTTCACGGATTTTCAATAAGTGCTACAATGTCAAGAAATATACTGTAAAGTCTTCACCCCAATTATTAAAGGGTATACACCCTTTACTTCCTGACATCTTACAGGTAAGTCTGTTACTCCACCTTGGCTTTGTCTAAGACACCCTTTGCAGGTCTACAGGCTGGCACAGGCAGTGCAGGGAAGAGGGCAGAGGCAGTACTGCAGCAAGCAAGCAGGGCTGCTTCCTGACCCAGCATCATGCAACAGATCCACACATGGTGCTCATGGCACCCGGTGCCAGGGCCCAGGCCCAGCAGGAGAGCTCTGTAGGAAGGCTACAGTAGCTCAGGCCAAGCTGACCTCAACCTTGATAGAAAGGAGGAGATGTGCTTAATGCCCGGCAAATTCAAGGCTAGACAAAATCTGTGCTATTTCACAGTATACCTGCTGGTATCGCCATCTCTCTCCCTCCCATTTATTTATTTGTTTATTTATTGGAGGTGACAGGGTTGGGGGGGGGGGGAAGGAAGGTTTGGAAGGGGAATGAATGCGTAATGTGATACTTTACATGCATGCTGTTAAATGCCCAGAGGAAGTGCTTTCCCAGAAGTGGGAGGGGATTTATACCATCAAGCAGGGTAAGATAGGCCCATCTCATAACAACCAGTGTGCTGCCCAACCCTCCCACCACACTGCATGTTGCTCCCCTGACTGTTTACCAGTGCACATTTACCTAATCTTGCAGTACCCTCCCTGGGTGCAATTCCCATGGAAGTATGGAGGAGAGCCTGATGTGGTCTTGGGTAATTCCCAAGCTGAGAACCAAGACGAGATGCTGACCCAAGACCTAGAAGCTGACAGCATTGGGCAGATGATCCTACTATTTTGTAGGAGACAAGACAAACCATGCAGGAGGGATATTTCTATGAACCACCATTAGATAATTGCAGCATTCTCTACAACCCAGCATCTAACAAAACCACAGTACTACCTACACATTTTCATTCTTTCCATTCCCCATTGCTCCTGTTTACTAAGACCAGCTCACAATTACAGCCTCCACTCAATAATTCAGGGCCGTTTCCTTCAATACAATCACAGCTACCACTAACTTCCAAGGGCAATTTTACACTAGCAGTAAGAGAGAATCAGCACTTCCTTTTCACTCAGTTTCTCCAATGTCCCCAGCTTTCAGAACAAGGTGAGGTTTTGATACATAGTTATGACAAACCTTTCAGGAGGAAGATAATCATATGCCACCTGGGTTAGCACAGAATTCAATTTCTTTTCCAGCATGCTTTACACCAGCCTATAGCTATTAAAGGGAGACAGTTTCAAGCCAGAGAATGCACGGTAATGCATAGCTGAATTGTTTTCCTGCTATTCCCAAGAGCCCACAAGCCCCAGGCTCCTGGGCCAGGAGCATGTACCGTCTTCAGTAAGCAGCATCATGTGTTACTCTGGGGCCTTCTTCCCCTGGATCCCTCTCCTCATCTTTCAGGTAATGTGCTCTAGGTTCAAAGCAGCTTGCAGAAGCATCTTATTTTACATCAGCTCATCTGCTGCACAAACTTTGGCCCACTTGTAAAAATACACTCACCCTTTTTCTCCTGTCTCTTCAGGCAGAGCTGCCTACTTGCTTCTGCCCACCCAACAAAAATCCATCTCCAGCTTGATTCATAACTTGAAATAGTTTATAAGAATAGGATTCTCAGGCAAAGAAACAGGGATGAAACATCCTGTTGGTTTTTTTTTTTTGGTGTTTTTTTTTTTTTGTTTGTTTGTTTTATAGGGACAATTATTTTCCTTCAATAAATATTTTCCTTTAAAGAATTCCCCTTAAAAAAACATCCACTGTTCTTCCCCCAAATGGTTTCTACTCTATAGCAACTAATGCATAATTTTTTTAAGCTACCCTAGAAAGACAGCACAGAGACATAAGTATCTACACATAGAGCAATGTTTTAAGAATATTTTGTTTGTGGCTGTGTAAGAAATTGACAAGAAAACAGATATGGTAGGTTAGCCCTCTTGGAAAGCATAGAATCTCTGGTGTGCGGCTGCATTGACCTAGAAAGCTCCAAGCCAAGATCTCCACACACTGAGCAGACCACTTTCACAGAAATAAAGCAGGTTGACCTTTGAGGAGAGTGGAAAGAAGTTATATTGGTGGGACCAACATTTAACTTGGAGATATGATTTAGGAAGAGGCCAGTTACATGAATAACTTTAAATATATTTAACAAATAGTTTTCCCACACAGCCCAGAGAACAAGGAATATTGACTAGAAAGTCCTATTTAGCTTAAACTAAAAAGCTTAAATATTCATAACTGTGACATTATTACAGTTATTTTATTGGAGTTAAAAGTAACAAAGTGTAATTCTCATTTATAAGGAGTCAGTCAGTTTTAAAATGACTTAAAAAAAAAAAAAAATCAACTAAGCACAGAAGTAACAGAAAAACTAGTACCAAAGTCCCAGGAAGAGGTCCTCCCTACCCACCCTCCCCCCCAGGGTTTTGAATTCTAAATGTAAGAACAAGTACCAAAATGTGTCCTGACACTTCTTCCACTGTTACAAACACTTTTGATAGCAGGCAAATATAAAATTCCTTTGTCTAGGACATGTAGAACTCTGAAAAAAGAAAACTTCTCTGAAATGGCAAACTTGTTGAGCTAACATTTGCACTTGATCACATAGACTTATAACCATTCATTACAAGGAAAAAAAAAAACAAGGAAAAAAAAAAAAAAACAAAACAGCAGCACCAAATAATTCACTTACCATTAGTTACAGTAGGCATTTTTATTACATCAGAGCTTTAACATTTACCAGAATACTGGGTCAGGTAGAAGGGAAAGGGAGAATAACTTAAAGCAGCCTTGGTGGAAACTAACATTTAGAAAAGTTACCATCAGCAGAGTAGGAGCTTCCAGAAATACAGATGTTCTAGCATCTACACAATCTACAGGACATGGTGAACCCTAGTAGTCTCACAGATGTTTTCAGTGTTGTTGAACAGTCCTTCAAAGTGAACATCATAAGAAAAACAAGCAACCATTTTTACATCTATTTCCCTTTTCTTCAGAAACATGACTTTCCAGAAATGGTCTTACTATGAATTTTCAGATGTTACCAAGATTAAGGACAACACTTGCCATGAAACTGTAGATTAAAAGGCACACACCATCCAGAATTCAAATTTGCACAAGTGACTAATTGTCAGAGAATATGCCAAAATCCTGAAGTTTAAGTAATTTTTTTCTTTAAACATAAGCTTCTTTCCTACTGATCACTTCTTGCTATTAAGTACAATAATCCAGACACTCCAATTCAAGAAGTTCCCAACACATTTGTCATTAGCATGTGTTGTGAAAGGATTCCCCATATACTCATCATACTTACTATCCCCTGTAGTCATTTGCAACTGAATAAGGAAAATCTAACTGCCCAACATGAAAATTTTATCTTTAGTATCCAAAAATGATGCTTTCATTGGTAAGCCAGTAGTGGTAAATAAATAATGTGATAGTTACTATATTCTTTGCACCCAACTCCCACACTACTAGTGGTCAGTCTGAAAAACCTTAGCTGACCATAATTAAAAGAAAAGTAAGAATATACATAAAAACCAGCTGTCTTAGACAGCATTTTTATTAAAAATGGATACACAGAGACATAGCAGCATTTACAATAAAGAGTTTTTAAAAAGGCATCAGGTTGTAAGCCAACCATCTGAAAAAAAGGCTTTGAAATGTAGTCTTCCACAGCACATTTTGCCCATATGTCAATAGGGAACAGTATAACTGCCACTTATCCAAAGGACAAACAGGCACAGACACAGTAACTCATCTAAATTTCAATCCCTTTTTCTGAATAGTTGGTCACATCAAGCATCACCCTCCATAGCAGCATTTGGAGCACTCGGTGTGCTTTTAAGTGGCTGGTGTACTTGATCCATTTCTTTAAAATATTTTAACGTTCAATAAAAATATTTCAAATAGAAAAAATCTTCTGTCATGAAAAAGGCAAGGTTTCCTTTTCAAATTCCATAAAAGCTTATGAACTTCCACTGGCAGCCTTTCCATAATGGAGCAGAAGTTAGAACCAGCAGAACAGGCACTTCAGCAAAATTGTCTGTCAACAGTTTGTATAGTCACATCTGCTTCAGTCCAGCCGACTGTTTCTTACTACTTTGTGGTGGTGTAAGGACCCCAGTGGGGAAAGGTGAAGTCCTGTTTTGCTCAGCCAATATGGCTTGTTTTGCTTGAGCTTTGTCCTGAAAGCACAGAAAAAAGGGAGAAAATCTTTACTTTGCTATATCAGTGGAACAGATTAATATGATTTGGTGTTTTGTAACTTCATATATTAGCAATCTGGAAATGCATATATACTAGTAACTGATAAAAACACTATTGCAATACACAATAGCCAGTGAATGAGCCCCAGAGATTAATATTGAACTTTTGGAATCTGATGGTCAGCATTAATAGTATTAGTATTTTCAAGACAGCTAAATTTAGAAGCTACTGAACAGTAAGAGGTTTAACTTCTACTACGATTAAATAACCTAAATATTAAAAAAGTCTGATTGTTTAGATTAGGTAGATTAAAAGGCACAATTGTTGGACACGATTTTGATCCTTTGCAAGTTTCTCAAGCTAAGAACCACTACTGCTTAACTTCTTGTCAACCACCACTGTCACATAGCAGCTCCCTGAGATCAGTCTCAAATGATCAGTCTTTATTTTCATTTTTCATCAGATAAGGTTTTATTTCCCATTTTTCCTATAGAGAAAGGTCTAATACACAATATTTGAAGTACCCCAAGGGCAGAAATATGCTTCCCATTTCTAGGGTAATTATTTGTTGTTTGAGATGAGGCTGAAATCACGATCACCTTTTTGTACTAAACACTGTACAAGTCAGGTCTCTTCCCCTGTAATTTTGCAGCTAGAGTACCACCTTATGTCTTTTACCATCTGCACACACTCAAGTCTCAATCCAATAATGTTTCACTTGAACTTACTGTATGTTCTAACCAAAGAAACAAGATTTAGGAGATTTTAAGACAGTTTGTCTTCATTGTGCACATACGTACCAGCAAATCCAAGCTGTTTATGTGCGTCTGTATATTGTGCAAGTCTTCAGGAGCTATACCTCTAAAGTGTTTGAGTTTGGAGCTTCCTACTTCCCGTATAGCCATAGCAAATGGAACCATCCATTTTACGCATTCCTCTATCTCACACCATTCATAACCTGGAAGACAAGACACATGCTAATCTGCCTGAATTAAGGCTTATATTTGAAAATAAATTAGACTGTCTGTAAATGCCAGCATTACATACCTGAAACTTTCTGCATCAACTCAGATGAAGAGAAGTGGTACAAAGCAGAAGCTGCAAGTACACCATATGTATATTCCAAGCAGCCAATATCCAGCACACATAGATCCAAGAGCTACAAGACGACAGATGTTTAATAAGTCTATTGCAAAACAACATTTTTTTCAGATGAAAAAGCATTTGAAGGATGAAATCAGCCTTACCTCCGCTATTTGTACAAATATTTGTTGTGGATATTGTCGCAACAATACCTCATAAAGCTCATTTAAATATGCAACTTGCATGTAAATGTTTAGCCATGATACAACTGTCAGTGGATTTAAGTTCCAATTAAGAGCCTGAAACAGTAGACATACACAAGACTTCAGTATTAATAAAGAACTCATAACTTAGACCATGCAACTTTTTTTTACTCTAGATAGAAAGCTATGATTCCTGCTGGTCAAGGCATCTTTGGAACATGCCCATCTAACCCTCTCCCGTACATCCTCCTATTGATAGGGTTGATGAACAATTACTTCTGTTAAATATTCATGTATTGGTGGATACTTTAAATCACTTGTTACCTAGAAGACACTATTTTTCAATTAGAAATTGAATCTCTTACCAGCACTTAGGATTGAGACTCTCTGCTTTTAGTTGACTATGCTATACCTTTTTAAAAACATAAAGCAGAACTAATCCTACTTAGAAATATTACCTTCATAATGATCAATTCCATACTGAGGATTTCATCTTCTGTACAAGCTCCATCCGTAACATAGGCAAACTGGTGCAACTTTGGTGGATAAATTTCCTGAGAGATAGGAGATCAAGCATTCAATATGAGAAATAGTTTGTAACTAGTCCCATGTGTTAAAAAGCAGAACAACCTACTGCCAATTCAGCATTTCAAGGCAGATGGGGGAAAAAAAAATAACCTCCCCATCCTAACTCATTATTCTCCTTTACCTTTAATATACATAGACGTGTTTTTTAACCTTTCTGCCCTTAGTCTTCATCTTTCACTTCTGAAAGATCAGTACAGCATGCATTGTTTGACTATAGCATCACTGAGGTGGTATCATAATTGACATTGAGATTTACTATTTTTAAATACATCCTTTTATCCTTTGTGTTGTGTAGCTCTAATGGTCACAGACACTTGTATACCTACCAGGGTGTACAACCTTATAAAAACTGTTAGAGTAATGACATCAGGTCTTGCAAGTTGCAGACCAATATCAATTGACCACAGAAGTTCCAGTGGACAGTTAAAGGCAGTAGCTGTATCAATGCAACCACTATCCTTATTAGATTTTCCACATTAGTGTTACTGCTAACACAGAAGCAGAGATATATTGCTGGTCCAAGGTTAGCTGCAAGAGATACTGCATGGATTGGAACAGGTCAAACAACTCCTCAAACCCTACCATTGGAACTGAGCTGCTTTTCAACCTGAGGAGACAGCTTGGCCTAACTGCTCAACAAGTGCAAGGTTCACCTTAAACAGAGTTCACTAATGAAATCTAATTGTTTAGAAGCAAAAGAATTTGTGCTTAAGAATAGACTGAATATTAATATGCCTCTTAAAAGAGGGTGATAACTTAAAATAATTTAAATGTTCAATTTTTTCCAGTAAATAAGGAATAAGACTCTATTATCTGGTAGATACTCCACTGATAGTAGAATTGCAACAAGTGGTCTCAGTGTAGAGCAGCCAGCCAAAAATTCATTTAGCAACAACAATTAAAAACATTAGATTTGTTCTAACACTGAAGAAATTATTCTTTTAGGACTAAAGATAGATACTGTGATGTTAGCTAGTCTTAACTTTAACCACTTCTAAAATATAGGAAGAATTTTGAAATTTATTTTTTTTGTCTCCCACTCAAATGATAGCATCAAGCTCCATAAAGCTTGCCAAAATGCATCTTGTGCATAATAAGTCTGCTGTCTGTCCATTCACTTTTTTTTTTTTAGATAAAAGCTGGAGATACTTACCTCAAGCTTTGCTGCTATGAATAAAGAAGAGATCCCAATAAGCTGTAATAGTGTTTTTACAACATTCTGTTGCGTTGCCATAAACCGATCAAAGAAATCTTGTGCTAAATAAAAAGTTTCTCTATGAAGCTTGTAGACTTCACAAACCTAGAGAGGTATCAGATTAAAAAAGGTCAAGAACAGTGTTAGAGAGTCAAAAGCAGATGCTACAGATGCATTAGAAAAAATCCAAGACCTAGACGTAAAATTCATATTAGGTTTCTGCTTCATTGATACTGAGAACTAATAAGTTAACTAAGAGCAGAAGCTAAGCAGTTTCCTTTGACTCACGAGACAACTGCCACTACAGTAACTCCTCAAAAAAAAAAAAAAGCGAACAGATTAGAGTGAAAGCCCTTTTAAGAAATGCATGTGTTCTAATAATGTCAGACCTGCAGTTCCTCATATTCACTAACATGCATCACTCCAACACCTTAAAAGAGAAAATTCTCACAACTGCTTTAGAATGAAGAATAGAGACTATGTCACCAAGTCATTCAAGCAGCAAAAAAATACTCCCATACAAACAGTGGGGTTGTAGTACATTCTACAAGCCAGTAACAGATAGAGGCTCCCCAGAGAACTTAGAGCAGCCTACTTAAAGGAGGCCTACAAGAATGCTGGAGAGGGATTATTTATCAGGGAGTACAGGGGTAATGCACTCAGTGGAGGACAAGGGGTAATGTCTTTAAGCTAAAAGAGAGTAGATTTGAGATTAGATATAGGGAAGAAATTCTTTACTCAGAGGGTGGTGAGGCACTGGAACAGGTTGCCCAGAACAGTTGTTGACCCAACCCTCGAAAAAGTTCAAGGCCAGACAGGATGGCGCTTTGGGCAACTTGGTCCAGTGGAAGGCATCCCTGCCCACGGAAGGGAGGTTGGAACTAGATGGTCTGTACAGTCCCTTCCAAGCCAAACCACTCTATGATTTATGTTGTGAGATGCATCTAGTCTCTAATGCAACTCCCCTTCCTTCTTACAGTAACTTGCATAATCATCTGTGCAGGTTTTCCTGCAGCATGAACTTAAAAAGCTTACATCGCAGAGCATTAGGGACTAATCTAAATGAATATTGGCATACATTGTTGGTACATGCACCATCAACTCAATTTACTGTATGGATATATATGTTTTGTAATTTGGTGCCACTCGTTGACGACCTTAAGATGGCGACAAGTGTCTAGTGATAATGGATTATGCAAAGATCACGAACAGTAGTCGTAGCAGTTACAGCATACTTCAGCAAAAGCATGTTTGAAATACTCTCAGGCACAGAGAAACTCACCTCCATTAGCCAGTCTAGAAGAATTGTTCGCATTTTAGGTTGCAGGAGAGGGTGCCTTTGCATATAAAGTTTATCCCTCACATATGTATCCTCTTTGTTTATCATGTTTTTCCATACATCATCTCTGTTGGCCCAGCTAAGACAGAAGAATATGTTTAGTCTCAAGTCTAAGACAAAAGAAGACAGACAAGCAGTAGCAAAACAGCAGACTTACCCCAGAACTGGTAATGGTGAAGCTCTAGTTGGAGCAACATTTAGATGTATAAAGTGAGAGTAATCAACACCAACTGGATCATCATCTTTATCTGGAGTAGGAATCAGCATATGGGGATCTTTGTTAATGTTATTCCAGGACGGCTATTAAATGAGAGAAAATATTTTACACTATGACTTTAAAATAATAATTTTAGCTACAAATAGATGATAGACGTTGGAAAGAAACTATGACAGAAACGGTGATTAATTCTTTAAACTGTACAGAATCAGAGGCTGGAAGGGAATTTTGGAAGTCACCTTGCCCAATGCTCCTATTGAAGCATAGCTATCTACAGCAGGTTGCTCAGGAACACATCCAGACAGCTTTTGAATATCTCCAAGGAGAAAGACTCCAGCCTCTGTGCAACCTGTTCTAGTGCTCTGGTCACCTACACAGTAGGAGTGAATTTTCTGATGTTCAGACAGAACCTCCTGCATTTTATTTTACCCCATTGCCTCTTGTCTTGGAGACAGGCTCTCTTCAGTGGTGTCCAGAGACATCTGATTGTGTCTTCCCTTATTTATTTATATGTATTTATATACATTGACAAAATCCTCCCTGAGCCTTCTCTTCTCCAGGCAGAAGGGTCCCATCTCTCTCAGTCTTTAGGAGAGATGTTCCAGTCCCTTAATCATCTTATGGAGCCTTCGCTGGACTCTCACCAGTACTCATCTGGTTATGAGTCTCCCTTGTAACATGGAGCCCAGACCTGGACACAGGACTCTAGTGGAGCAGAAAGGTGTTGCTCATTTTCACAGCAAAATTTGCAACTAGATCTGAACAACATTTATTTTGTTTTGCTTTTGAAGGACCATAACTATACTGTGGAAGGGTATTTAAGTCAGTGTCTCGTGTTGTCATGTCACATTTTGCCTTCAGGTAAAGAATAAGCAGATGCAACTTGAAAAATCTAATTTCTGCTTGAAATTATACAAATGCAAGGTCAGAACTTCTGGTAAGCAATACGTAGGCAGAATGCCTGGAGTTCTTGGTTCCCTGTGAAACATCCTTGACAATGAACACAGCAAAACTGTAATTTATAGCATGTTCTTTTTACTTGTTCTTTGCGTAGTGTTATGTTAAAAAATAAAACACTTCAGTTGATCAAGTTGTTTCATGAATAAAGCAAGTACATGTTAAGGAACTGCCACTAAAGCATCAAGTCAACCATTTCACAGAGAATTTTGCCAAGGCCTGCAAACACTAGAACCTATCACAGCCTTTTTCTCTGATTTGGACCAGAATGTACATTCAGAGTTACTTTCCTCCGGGCTAACTGTTAAAGCTGTGGGCATACACTTTTCCCATTTCCCCAGAAAAATACTACTTCTTTTATTTCACTGTAAACTAAAAAGCCAGCCCCATGTCGGCATACATAAGCAAGTCAAAACTTAGCATTTCCCTTTAAGTGTAAAAGGCAGCCATCTTGCTGCAGCAATAAAAGGACAGAAATCCTTAACAATATTCCTAATATACTCCAATAATAATAATAAAGAATCTCTAAGACGCCAGCAAGTAAAACGTTCTACCTGAAATTTTGCACCTCTCAGAGAAGCTTCCACACCTCGTTTTTGCTGTCCTTGCTACAAGTGACATCACTTTCCAACAAAATGGCTACCTCCTAGCACCAGCTTCAGAAACAGAAACCACTAACTTCAGAAATGAAAGCCATAGTTCAATCATAGTTATGACTGATTTATACTGTGAGATAGATAGGTAGTTTTCTCTTGGATTTCTACATGCAAACACAGCATAGCTCCATAGTGCCCAATAGTATGTAGCCCATAGCTACATACTCACCCAATTCCATGATTTAATTCAGGCAGCGTAGAAGGAAAAAAGACAGAATAGAATCTTTATCATAAAAATGTAAGATTTCTTATGAACTGAAATTTGAATAAGTGCCACATTAGCATTGCTTTAAGTTAATTTTTGCCCTCCCTCACAGACAGACTTTAGATACACTTTGTCCTCCCAGCTGCATGACAAGCCCAGCTGCCAACAGCTTTTGGAGAAGCACTGTCTTATCAGTTAATCAGCAAACCAACAGAAAAGCCATAAATTATAATATTTAAAGCTACCCACTACACCAGCAACATCTAAAATAAACGGGTTTTGCTCCACAGAGTTCTTTACCAAAGTAGATATCACACATACTACAAGGAAACAACAATGGCAATTGATTTAAGAAAGATTTCACCACTCACAATCTTCTATAAGGAAACAAATCAGGGTTCAAGAGCCTCTTAGATGTTTTGAAAAGGGAAAACAAAGACACTACATTGCATAGGAGTGGGAAAGGTCAGTTGGTCTCACCCCAAAAAGTAGCATCTTAACAGACAAACATCAATATCAACTACTGGACTGCAGCCTTACTTTGCCCATCAGAAATAGTAATAGCTATAGTTCAAGCCATTCTCCACTCACAGGAAGCATTAGAGGTTGAAGCATAGGGCTTTTCTTCACCATTAGAAAGGGATTCCAGAAGTATCAAAAAAAAAAAACAAACCACAGAATCACACAGAATTTCTAGGTTGGAAGAGACCTCAGGATCATCGAGTCCAACCTCTGACCTAACACTAACAGTCCCCACTAAACCATATCCCTAAGCTCTACATCTAAATGTCTTTTAAGAAAAGAATAAAAGAATAACTCACATAATCAGATTGTTCCCATTCTTTTTGAATAGCATAGGAGATTCTGGTACTTTTAATTTTCAAAATGGTCTGAATATCACCCTGCCCTACATTAGGCCAAAGTCAAGCTCTCAGCTTGAATATGGTTAACATTGCTAACATGCTTGTTCAGAGATGTGTTTTTTGTTTTGCTTTCTCTTCCCTTTTATAGAATCTCTTCAGGAGATATTTTTCAAATCAGTTAGATAGAACATTTTGACAGCAGTAATACTGGATTCTGAAAAAATAGCTAGCGAGAAACTGATCAAAACTATTTCTGGAAAGTTTGCTCTGTCTCTTAACTCAAAGCATTAGCTAGTTCCATCTCAAGACTTCTTACCACTTCGAGTTTCCATTCTCCACTCTAGATTGGGGAGACCATGTTCTTCGAATCATAATTGCATGGACTACTCTAATCTAGTTGGATGAATTTTGTTTTACACAGAGCCTTGGAAGTGCATGTGTCCCCAGAAAGCAGCCAGAATTAATATGAGAATTGCTAGCAGAATTACAGCAGTGCCACTTCTCTGAAATCAAACACAGAATTTATGCAATATTCTGCTGTCACAAACCTGATGATATAGCCACCCTTTCATCACATAAAGGGTAACGGCATCCTAATTAAGAACTCAGGCCTTATGTTCAACAGAAGCAAACTAATGAATTGACTATGAAGATGCCATCAAGTGGAATGTGACTACGATATTTTGCCTCATGTATAACCTAGTGTCAGTAAACAATTTATTTAATGTAAAAGTCATGTGGTATAGGCTGCAGTGGATTTATAGCTACTTGCATTTCAGAATTGTTGTGCCTCAACAGAATAACTACCTCACTGGCTATCATACAAGCCTGCTATACTGCTGCTGGAACCATAAACATATTCTCATTAGTGGCCCATGGCAATTTGTATCAGAGAATAGCTTGTGTCACACCATAGACTGAAGAGCTGCTGCTGTGCAGCCAAATGTTAGCTTTTTTAAACAGATCTGTAACAATCTGGCTACTTTGTCACAACAAAAAACCTTCTCTATGTAGGGACTGATACACAGGTATCCATTTTTATCTATGTTTTACAGAACCAAACAGCCAAATTCCTACCAGTATTCTATGAGTAACTTGATAAATTCCTGAATAAATATTTTGGACATCAATTACTTAAATTACCTACATTTTAATATACCCGTTATTCCTGAAAATAACATTTAATAGCAGCACACAAAAACAAACAAACCAAAAAAAACCACAACATTGGAAATCTATCTACTTTAAAAGTTGAAGACTGATATATGCAAAATATACTCCAAGCTTCTTTCCACCATTTTCCTGGATTGGGTCCACAATAAGTTGTTTTTTTGTTTGTTTTTTTTTTTTTTTTTTTTTTTTTTTTTTTAAACAATACCTTATTATTATGCAATAAACACATATGAGAAGCATTTACTCAGTCCAAACAGAATGAATCTTTTGGTAAAGAACTGTGGTGAAGGACAGGCAGCTCTTCCTTGTCAGAAGTGAGAGATTAGTTTAATATACTGCACAAAAGAAAGACAGAAGGGAAGGAGAGATCCCCTCATTAAATGCTCACCATTTGAGCCCTGCTTAATATGTTGACTGATAACTAGTATACGCAGTTGCAACAAGCAGAGGCCATTCCAAACAATGATGCCCATCTGTTATGGTAGCACTTCAGTCTTAGAACTTCCAGCTGCCACTGCTGGTTAGATGTGCCACATTATGCATAGCCTTGCGTACCAAATGAGTACGGTCTGTACTCCCTGATCATGACTTTTGCAGCTTAAGTATCACTCTGCATGTGTGTTAACTGGCTGAAGTCCTAGCAACAGAGTGAGCAAGCATGTGTGTGTATGCAGAGGAAGAAAAAATTGAATAAAACTACTTCAGAAAGTAGGCTAATCTTGCTCTTTTATTTAGAGCAAGTATCTCAATATATGAACGCATCATGCTTTCAACACCGTATACCAACATAGCATCCAATATAAACACCAATATCCAGAGCATGCCAGATTTGAAGAATATAAGGGCACTTAAGGGAGTTAGAGGATGCTGGTGGAATACATTTTGACTTTGTAACTCGGAGCATTCTGTGTCCTATTCAGGAAAACTGGCCCTGGTCATGACTAGCCTCCACTGAATGGCCTGATTTAAGTCCTTTAGCCACAGCTTAAGTGACTTCCCAGAAGTTATCCACAGAAAAATTAAGCCTACTTCACCACCACAGTAGCATCTTACAGCATAAGCCTCAAGGTTCTAATCAGGAACTTCTAGTACTCTGTCAGCCTGATAAAGACACTTGCCAAAGGGAACAGAGCTGGCTGTGAAAGGAACAAGTGATCTTTCCTCTCTCCCAGGTGATTTGTAAGCATAGACATGGTTGCAAAAAGATCAGTCTAAAACATGACTCTGTGTGCTAAAATGCCTCATGCTTCAGCCTGCAAAACATAGAAGGTACATAAGAAAAGCACCATATACTTGCAGGTCTCTAAATAAGAGAATGTGGAATTCCATCATGTGGAACTAAATGCATATGAAGGCTTTCGTAAGGTACACCCTTGCACTCCCAGGACAGTTGGGAATGTTAACGTAAGGGTTTAGGCCAATACGGGTCTTGTCTCTCGCCAAGACTCCAAAGTATGCTGCATGAACTGAAGTGTTTTGTGTTCTTCATCAGCCAGGGTTGGTAGCCCTCTTGGCCACTGCAATACAGCACGTGGTAGCTGCATGCCTGTGGCATTGTGTCCATGGTATTAATGTACTGCAAAATAACACTAGAGTTAACTGAGAATGCAGGAACATGACCTGAGGCCAAATCAGTTACCTGGTTTTCATATTGCTTTTTTCTATTCATTTCCATTTGGGCAATTTCTTCATCGGGATCCTGTAAGAACTACAAAAAGAAACATACAGCATTAGGAGCAGAAACCATGGGATGAACCAGCACTCACTGCTGCAACGCACACCCAGATCCTTCAGGACCACAGCCCCGTGACAGACCACCACTGGAGCACCCCGACCACCACATGGTCACCAGCCACCCAACAAAAGGGCGCAGGAGCCCACGGGCCAAGGCACGCAGCAGGGCAGGAGTTGGCCTGCGAGGGCCAGGGCGAGCCACGCTTCCTGCCCCGGCCTGCACTCACCGTGGCCACATCAGCTTTCCTCTTGCGGGCTCGCATGGCACCCTCGGCACCCCCTTCCCCCTTGGCCGGGGCCTTCTCCTCCGCGAAGTCGCTGCCAAGAAACAAGAAGCTGGAGGAGCCCGGCGGCGGGGAGCCTCCCCCCGGGCTCGCCTAATGGAGACTTCGGCCTAGGCGGCCCCAGCCCCGCGCGGACTCACCTCTCCCGCCGCATGGTGCCCCGCCGGGGCGAGCAGCGGCCCTGCGCGGGGCCGGCGGGGAGCCGCGAGGGCAGGGGCCGGCAGGGAGCCGCCGCGCAGGCCTCCGCCAGCCGGGCCCCAGCCCCCACAAAGGACCGCGCCAAGGCCCGGCGGCGGGGCGGGAGGCTGCGGCCGGGCACCCCGGGGGGGCGGCCCCGGCTGCTCCTTCCCTGCCCCCGTCCCTCACCCACCCACCCGCGGCGGCCGCCCGGGAGCTCGGCGGAGGCCGCCCGGCGGCGGGGCGCCGGGGCAGGGCGGGAGGAGCGCGGCGCGGGCTCCGCTGGGCGCCTCCTGCCTCACGGCGCGGCCGCTCCCGTCCCTGCGCACAGCGCGGCCGGCGCCGAGCGGGACATTTAAACGCGCGGCTGCGGGGCCGCCTCCCCGCCCGCCCGCACACGTGGCCCCGCGCCCAGGCCCCGCGGGACGGCGCCCGGCCGGGGCGGGGTCTGCGGGGGGCGCCGCTCCGCCGCCGGGGCCCGGGGCTGCGGGGTCGGGCCGGGGCGGAGCGGGGCGGCCGCGGGGGAACCCCCGCCCCGGAGGGCCGGGCCGGGCCGTGCCGGGGCTCCCCGCCCGCCCCGCCGTGTCCTCAGCGGGAGGTCAGAGGGGGCCGGGCGCCGCCATGCCCTGCCCCGCCCGCCCCGCCTCTCGCTCCGTCCCCTCCCCGCCGGGCATGGGGCGGCCGCGGCTCTTCGGGCGCCTGAGGGCGGCGGTGCTCGGCGTGGTGCATGTGGCAGCGCTGCCAGGTAAGCGGCGGGGCCCGGCGGGCGCCCCCCTGCTCTCCCCGCGGGCCGGGGGCTGAAGGAGCCGGGGCGTGAGGCGGCGGCGAGCTCGCGAAGGGGACCGCTGAGGGAAGACGGCAACGGCGGCTCGGGCCGGGCTGCGCGGGGGTGGAGCTCCGCGCGGCTCCGGGCGGCCGCAGCCCGGCCTCCTTCCCCCTCCGCCCCTCGGCGGCTCGGGGCAGCCCGCGGCAGCCGCCCGGCCTCCCGCAGGCCGCTGCCGGGCACTGCCCGGCCCCGCTCTGCCCGGCCCCGGGCCCTGCGCCCGGCTCACCGCGAGCTGGGACCGGCCCGCGGCGCTGCCACCGAGCTCGGCGCAGCCCGCACCTCGGCGCCTGGCTGTAGGAAGCGAGCGTCAGAACAGACTGCAATGAATTTCCCTCGGTATTAGCTCGGAATTCCGGGGAAATCCGTGCATGCTCATCTCTGGCACGAAGTTCTTATGCTGCAGATCAGATAACACCCACCTCGCAGACCAGAATGTTAGATTACTTCAACTGATTTAATATTAATTGGCGATTAGCATAGGTATTCTGCTGACCTAGAGGTCAGGTCTTGCCATAGCATTGGATGGAGAATCACTAACACGAGATAAGCTGTAGTAAGTACAGGATTAACAAGCTAGAAACAGACATGGTACAATAAGATGTTATACAGATACTCTTCAAGTTTGCAAATTAGTTTTAGGAACTAAACAGTTACAGCAGATCTGTCAGGTTCAGCTAAGGAAAGAGATGCCATTAAGGCAGTCACAGAGATACAGCAGCCATTTAACAAGCCTGATGCTTCTCCCTTTTTCAGTGTGCCAGTCCCTACAGATGTCTTACCAGAAAATTGTTACTGTCTGTGGTTTCAGTTTGTACTTGCACTGCACAATGTTACAATGGGTAAACAATGTTGTTCTTGCAGGGACACCAAGAAGTTCTCTTCCTTTGACACAAATCATTGATCAAGCTTGTCAAGAAGCAGAAATTTACAAGGACGCTGGAGTTGTAAGTTTTGGTTTTCTTCTCCCTATGGCAGTATTTACACAAAGCTGCTTCTGCATAGCTAATTCTTTGAACTGAGTCTGAGTGACCTAGAATTCATTAAATACATCTTAAGCCACAGAGTTCAGAAAGACATTTAAACATACATCTTGTATTTCAACATAATGCATAGGCCTTCTAGGTTTCAAAGCCTAAACTATGCATCACATGCACCCAGAATTGAAAAACCTTGGATTCAAACTTTACAGTTTAAGTTGCTTAAACAGGATTACTGTCAATTTCTAAGAATTAAGTCAATTAAAAAAAAAAAAGACACACAGAAAGTTGACTGCAACATGAACTGTTGCTGCCATTCTAGGTATCTGAATGTAGGATGCTTCATCATCCAGTTTGACAAGCCACTTTGTTTAGCTCTGTACAGCATACTCTGGTTTCATGAAGTCATGAAGGAATGGCACATGCACAATCATAGGTACTGAGAATCTCACTTACAGGCGGCAGGGTTCCCCCACAATTAGTTCTTGTACTACAATAGTATAGTTTATTCAGGGGCCAAAATATCATCTTAGACCCCCTTTTGCCTGATTTAATCCTTCCATCCTAGCCCCCTGGGAGCAAGCATGCCTGCTCTGTACATCTTGAAGGGAAGGCCCAAAAGGCCATTATTGACCAGAGGCAAGAGGCAGGTACTATTGCTGAACTGCCGTTGGACCTAGAGTGGCGTAATCATCTCTGTATGTCAGCAGAATTTAACAGGGTGTATGTCCTTTTGAAATGTTGGATGTTTTAAACATTTCATTGCCCCTTGTCTGCACATCTTGATGTGATTTTTAGTTGACCTGCCTACTCTATTATTCACATTTTTGGTGTGCTAAGGTGATGACCTGCTGTCTGGGGTTTGAAAACAGCTTAAATGAACAAGTAGTCATAACTGAGCTGCTGTTTTCTGCAAAACTTTAAACTGGGTTATTCTTTTTAACAGCGTAAATTACAATGATACCTTACAGACAAAGCAAAATTAAATCTAGGAATTTAGTCTAAATTATGGAATACCAAGGTCAAAATGCAAGACAAGTCACATGAAGTAGGTTATGGAATGAGCACTTGTAAGGCTAAATTAGGAAAGAGTGCTGACAATGGAATTGTTGGAAGGATAAACAACAGCATAGAAGAATGAAGTTTATGTAGGCAAGCTTCAGTGCACTACCGGTTAAAATAATCTTTAACTGCAAGTGGTACAGAACAAGTCAGTTTTCTTCCTTTTTATACCTGTAGAAAGAACAAGTGTGCAATTGCTCTGTGTTCTGTACTGTGACATTCTGTCTTGTCTTTGCTTTTGCTGTATCAACATGAGGTATAATGTGATTTGATCTACATCAGATGAATAGAAAGTACTAGTCTGTTTCCCTGTGTTAGAGGATGTGGTTCTGTAACCCAGAAGCCATTGCCCAGATTCCAGTACTTGTTTACTTGTTTCCCTTATGTATACACTAATAATATATTAAAACCTTAGCAACAGAGAGAAAGCCAAGTATATCTAAAGGTAACTGAGTATAGAAGCAGTTAACTTTCACCACAGTTGACTGCACTCAACTCAGAAATAATTTTTAAACCTACCTTTAAGGTAGACAGATGAGGTGAATGCAGTCATTCTCTACATGTTCGAACAAATTCAAGGCATAACTGCGTTTCCTGTAGAAGTTGTAACAACATTAGTATACAGGCCAAACCGATCTTTATTCTAAAGGTCTGTACATAATAGTGTTACAGCAATATGACAAGCAAATCCTTTATTAATACCACAAAGGTCGGAGATAATCAGGAGAGCTTCCATAAATATCACTGTGGTTGCCTAACGCTTACTGTAATGCCTTTGTCTAGTTTTTCCCCAATACTTTAAGAGAAATGTACACTTGCATGATAGATACTAAAGAGCTTCATGGCTTTTGCACAGATCCTACTCTTCCAAGTTAGCTCTCCTGATTCTGTAATGGAATTATTTGGTTTCTACCCTCCCCAATATTCAGATTGAACTGTTAAACTGTCCTTTTTTTTTGCAGAAAAAGAACTAGAACCATAAAGGATTTATCCATGGATGTTTTTACTGTTATTTCTAACTGCTTGCCTATGGTAGCCTTTAGAAGATATGTAACCATATTGCTGCCACTAGATGTTTGTATGTTGTCTCAAGTTGCTTGAACTGGAGTTAACATTCAAAAATACTGTGTGGGCTCGCTCACTCACTATCTATTACACTTGGAAGTAACTCCTAGTTTGTTCAGAAAAACGTGATTTGTCTGCCATATTAATAACTGAACATAGTAAATATGAAAGATTTGTGATATTAGGATAACAGTAATGAAAACAAGTGAGTGCTCAGTTAGGAAGCCATCTGTGCTCAAAATGTATATGCTTTGTACTTGTGTTGCTGAACAATGGAATTCGCTAGAAAAGATCTTATAAGAAACAAGCTATGAGATGTTGTGATCTCTCAGATTCTTATCTGCTTTTGTTTAAACAAAAAACACTTGCAAAATATAATGAAGTTAACTTTTATTTATTCAATTCAGCCTGAATGAAGCTTGCTTTATAACAGAGCATGAGTTCATTCTAGTTTCACTGATGAAACACTCCTTACTTGCTATTACCTAGCTGTAACTACATGAGTAGGTGACATTGAAGATAAGATATATAAATAAGGGTATTTCTTGAAGACATAAATATAATGCTGTATTGACTTGCAAGTATTATTATAGTGCTTCTTAATAAGAGAAATTTTAGGTTTGCTTCTTCTACCTATATTGTTCCTGGAGATGTGTTCATTACAATTCTGAACCTCCCAATCCTTCTCTTGTTTCTGGAGCTGCAAGGGTGGTTGCCAGTACCTGCTCTGCATTAAGGTTCTCAAAAGTGAGAAGCCTACTATCCTTATAGTTACAGTAATGGTTACAATTATTTAGGATTCAATAACAGTTGAGACAGAGCAAGTTATCATTCCTGCTATAGAAACATATAGATAGCTAAAATTGAGATTATAGATATTAATATTTTAAATCATAGCTCTGTTACAGTAGAATAAAACAGGGAAGTCTCCCCACTGCCATCTCCTATAATATATACAGGAAAACATAAGGTGCCTACTTACCTGAGTTAAGGTAGCAATCTCTTGTTCTGGAGGTAGAGTTTTTTAAAGAAATTGTCTAGGTACAGCAAATAAATGCTTTACAAGGCTGTCTGATTTCCTTTGTCTACAGGCACGTGACTGTGGTGGTGGGAGAAGCTGTAATTGTTTCAGTGCACACCTGACTATTTAACAACGGGTGTCACACAAAAAGCCTCTCTTCAGTAGGCAGGAACAGTTGTTTTCAGCTTGCAAAGGTTTTGATAACACGTAAATGTTTGTAGGTAAAGTTTTCTGCAAGGAAAACATGGAGGTTAAAATTACTACAGCTAAAATTTACATTACAGAGGGAGTGAGATACAGCTTGTGTGGTTGTTATACCTATTATGATTTATACTGTTGTAGCTATTTTTTGAGGTTTTTCTGAGGTTGCATATGTGTGTGCACAACAAATGTTTTAAGAGGTCGCTTCTATAAATAGAGTAAAGCCAAGGAAATTGTTTTCCTATGTAGTCAGAGAGGTATTTAAGTGACCTATTTTCCAGCAGCTAACTGATACAAGAGGCACTTTCTGTATATGTAGCACTCTATTTCCTTCTTACTTTCCTTCTTACTTTGAGCGACTTCTCTAGTGTTCAAGAATTGTTGAGAATAAGACTACTTTACGTATAAGCAATACTTAAATTGTCCTAATATTCAATGGAAAAGAAGCCCACAAGGTTTTTGCTAGTCTTATCTCATACTATTCAAGGGAAATCTGCTTTGGAGTGTGCAATACAATATCTGTTCCGACAGACTTCTACACCATAAGCTTAAATTCCAAGAACTTTAATGCAGCATAACTGTTTTCTTTCCACCATTTTAATTAGCTGTCTGATAGTACTGAAGTCTGTTTTATATATGTATAAATTCAGTAAACACAGAAATCTGTGCTGTTATATTTTTATATAAAAATATGGAAGAAAGCTTTGCGTTAATGCATCTGTAATTCTGCTCTCTGTATTGCAGAACATATGTTGTTCTTTTTTTAATTAAACAAAACATAATATGCAAAAGAACATAGCCTATTGGATGGCACCAAAAGAATAATGCATTATTAAACTAATACCAAAAATATTCACAGTAACTATGGACCTTGAGGCTATGGGAAGAGAGAACTGTTGAAAAGCGAATATACTAAGTATAAGGTAGAAAAGAAAAATGCTGAAATCCTCCTGTCTGCCTGCATTCTGAACTAGTATTCAATCAGATACTTGTTTTATGCGCAGTATTATGGCTAGAGTTCCTAATTACTTTAAAAATAAATTTATTAATATATCTAATAGAATACTTTGCTTTATGCAAATCCTGAGTTGTTAAAATAGAAACAATTCATAGAAAGCTCGGTTTCACTGTGATGCTGCTGTGGAGTTCTGCTAGTCTGTTCTGCTTTTTCAGCTCCTAGCTGAGCGTCTAAAGCTTCTTTCCTAGGCCTCTTTTTTTTCGTACTGATGTTGGTTCTTGACTGCCCAAAACTTTTAGTTTGTAGATCCTAGCTTCTTGCCTTTGATCAGCTTGGAGTTCCTAGGTTCTGGTGAAGTCTGCCAAGTTCAGCCTCCTTGAGCCAAGGATCTCATCTTCCAGGTTGTGTGGCCTCAAAGAATTACCTGGTTTTGAGGGTTCATTGTATTCTTTGGGTTTATTTTGTTTTGTTAAAATATTGGAGTCCTGCCATGTATCACTACTGACCAACTTCATTTTCTCTCATAAGCAGTTAACCTCTCTCATGATCTTGTATAATTTATGTATAAAGAGGGAAAAAGGCTAAGAGGGTTCTCTTTCTGTTAGTTCGTTAAAACGGATTCAGTAGCTGGGACTGAGGTATGAGAAGACAATTTGGTCACTTCAAATTTGTGTAAGAGTGCTGACCTCGTTCCAGAGAAACCAACGAAAAGTTGTTTGTTGTTGTTTTGTTTGTTTGTTTGTTTGTTTTTCCTGAAAATGCTGTGGGTTTTCTGAGGACTGGTTGTCATCTTTGTCATCTGTCTTGCTTCTGATCACAGGTAGAGACATGTGGATGTTAAATCAGACAGTTGAACAGGATGTAGAAATAAGACCAGGCACAGATGTGTTAGTTGGATCTGGTTTTCCTTCACCTGGTTGAGGTTTCTTGGATCAGAATTCTATAATAGAATATGCTGATGAATGGCATGAAATAGTATGTAGCTCTATTGTTATGTGCTCATAATATTAGATAGTGTTTTTTATTAGTAAACTGTGCCCTTTTATTTTTAAGGTAACGTGTGTTTTGTATATTTAAGTACTTAGCTGTGAGGTTATCTGGTGAGGGCAGTTGTACCCAGGTGCATTGAATGGGTGTGTGCATTGTGTAGTTGGATTTACCATATTGTTCTCATGGGTTACTTGCATTCTGTTTTTTTCCCCATCCTCCATGTTAGGTGTTCATTTATGATGCCTGTGGCTTAGACTGTAATTCAGCCATTAAATGCTTACTGTGTTTTATATACTGTCTTATCTTTTACTGCCAAAAGGGCTTCTAAACTACAACAGAGATTGAAGAAGCGTTATGTATGTGATTTTTTTTTTTAAAGGAAACCTTTTTTTTTTTTCATCCTTTTTCCTGATTCTCTGTTATTATCATGTGACTTTCTTTATTTCATCTCTGGTTGTATTTTTTTTTTAATTTATTCTAAAATGGTCTTCTTTCTATTCTGTCTCAGTCAGAATTTCTTTGAAGTGCAGAGCCCCCATTTTAAGGATTGTGACATGTGGTAAAACTCCAGAGAGAATAGAATTGTTTTTCTACATGTACAATCTATTTGTCTTATAAAATTTTTGTATTTTTAGATAGAAACGTGAGAAATTTCTGGCTTCGTTTAAAATTCTCACTGCAAATGCAAAACAACAGGCTTCAAATACATTTCAAGGCTATACTTTTACTGTTGTTATTAGTCCTTGACAAAATTATATGATTTGATGTTGTTGAAAATGTTCTATTATATACCATATGATTGAAAATGTACAAGGTACTAGATGATGTATAAAGATTTTCAATAAATTGCATAAATTATTTCAGTAGAGTATTTTATTGTCACTCCATTGTTTGCTAAATGTATGTTCATATGGAGTGAGAAGTACAGTAGATAATAAATAGCAGTATCTTCCTTCAAATAAGCCTGAATCTGGAATGGGAGAAATACATGTATCAATAGTTAATACTATGGTATTAGGCACACTGGAAATAAGCATTTAATAGTGAAACAAACAAACAAAAACCTTTATTTTTCTAAAATAACACATTTTGTGACATTAATTGAATTGAAAATTGCCTTGATTATCTCTAAATCCTCCGTTATCTAAACATACTCAATATCCTATATTCCATTTGGATAATTGAAGTTTCTCTACACTACTTTTAATGAGGTATAAGATTTAACTCATTCGCCTATAGTTCACATTCTAGGATGGATCAAAGGAAGACTAATTGATGAATGTACAATTAAAATCGCATTTATTTCTCTTCCTGATTTCTTTGCAAATACCGTGCTGTTGATTAAAGCACTTTTACAAGTGGTTATATGCATCAACATAATTTACTGAAGATAATCCACCCTTTGAAGGAAAACCTTTAAACTTGTCTTTTAATACAAAACTTAGAATAATAGTAAACTAGCCACATTTCTTAAATTCCTCTTTCAGCTTAATCAGTTTTCCTTATTATGATCTCCACAGGATGGCTTGATAGTAGAAAACATGCACGATCGTCCTTACACGGTGTGTCCTGGGCCCGAAGTGACGGCAGTGATGACGGCCATCAGTGCCGCCGTGAGGCGATCCTGCCCACACCTTGCGCTGGGAGTCCAGGTACTGAGCGCTGCGAATCAACAGGCAATAGCAGTTGCTCTCGCTGCAGGTAATAGAAATGACTCGCATGTTATTACTGTTGTTTGCTATGGCATTTACTCTCTGCAAATTGTGCATTGTACTAACATAGATACCATGAAAAATGAGACATGAAAAGCTCACTGTACCCTGAAAAAGCAGAAATTAGATTTTGAGAAAGATGCCTGCTTGATTATAATAGATGATGCTCACACAGTGCTTCAGTAGGAGGCAGCTTAGAAATCCCAAGGCCATTGGTGCTGCTTTTTGGATGAAACCTGTCTAAACGTAATGATTAGTTTAAACCTACTGATGTCTAAAAGCCACCTTTGGTGTAACTCTATTTACTTCAGTTAAATTATATTTGAAGATTAATTTAACCCACTGTGGTTAAGCATCCTGTTTCAGCATCTAATTATATGTTGTTGCTACTACAGTTATCTATTAAAACTAAATTTTCACTGCCTTTGTTCATGAATGAGTCTTTCTGTATAAAAACAAAAAATAGAGTGTACAGGTACCCAAACTACTTAAAATTAAATTGCATTCAGGGAAATTAAATGTAAATTAATCTACCCTTATTGCAAGAATCCTTGACTTGCTGACCTTTCTCTTCTACTCCTTGCTGAAGCAATTTTAGGTTTTCATATAGAATGTTCCCTGATTCAAAGATGGAGACTGGTTTCATATGGAAAGCTTGTACTTCCCAAATCGAGGGTTGATGCCTCTGTTTACCCAAATTGCATATGTAATTATAGTGAGGTTGCACATTTTGTAAATTGTACAAATATTGTAAACAGGCAGAGTTTTGTCAGAACATAAAACTAAAAGATGCTTGTACTAATTGAAACCCATACTTTGGTTAAAATAATATGAAGTAACATCTGCAGTGGCAGTTTTAATTATGTTGAATATGTTCTAAAAATCTTGAATCCCTTTTTCTTGGGGGAATTTGTTAGTCTGTGTTTGGAACACAGATTTGATTTGAGTGCTTTAGAATCAGAAGTTGACACTTATAAGGTATGTAACTCCTTGTCAAACTGACCAAACACAGGTTTTATTTTTGCAGTGGAACCTATGTGAAAAGCTAAACCAAAAACCTAACAGAATCCAGTTTTAATTTTCAGGGATTGTATGCATATAGGATACTTGATACATTTGCAAAAATATTTATATACCTTATTTTCAAAAGTAATAGACTGCTAGTGGGTTATGCTTCCTTTTAGGAGCAAAATTGATCACTGTATAGGGGATGTAGTGTGGGAACAATGTGTTTCTCTTACTTCTCAGCAATTACTAATGTGGGAGAGAATTCCTGAAGGGCTTGGGTTTTGCTCATCTCTACTACTGTTCTGCACTATTTGCTCTGTAACTGGAGAACAGCAGCTAAGAAAGGCCTGTGTTCTGTGTTTAATGCATTTCATTGCACTTCTCTAAAAATGATTCTCAAGCTCACTGAACAGGAAAGCAAAAAGAAAGAAAATCACTTTAGACAAAGCCATAGTAAAATGACTTATTTTGTAGATAGCAAGTCTCATAGTAGTGACTTTAATATCAATACAACTTTAATAGTCATTAAAGGTGGCTACTAATATAGCAAGTCCAACATGCGTTCACTACAAAATACTTACTGAAGGTGTTATACCCAAAAAGCGTATGTAGCATCTCCTGCTACTATGTAGACATTTCATTTTCCCTGTAGATACTTCTGTCTCTGGCAGAAATAACTTCTGAAGAGCTGCACAGGGCAACCATAAGTGGTTTAGTGGTTTTTAGGCATAGGTAATTTTATTTTGTAAAGGGCGGGGGGGGGAGGAAATCAGCAAGTTTATGGTGTGACTGGAAGGAACTCATCAATAACATGTGGTTATGCTGATAAATATGTTGTAGATAGCCGAATAGCAACAAATTAAATCACTGAATTTTCCTAGCATAGAATCATTTAGGTTGGAGAAGACCTTTAAGATCAAGTCCAAATGGGAAACGAGCAAAGACCTCTGTCCCAAAGCAGTCCAACTATACAATAAGATTCTAGACAGCTGATGAATAAGAAGTTTTATATAAATGTGTGTACGTTTGTGTATTTTAACCTTTGTTCATTTTTCCCTAGCTTCCTTAATTTTTACATTGTAATACTGCAGTTCTCTTAAGGAGGGCAATTTGGAAACTACCTGAATTAATCATAAGTTGTCAAAAACTCCTAAGTTGTTTGATTCAAATATTAATAATGTTTTTGAACATCCTTTCTTTCTCAGTGAAATAAAGAACGGCAACAAATCTAGAAAGCCCTGCTGTAAACAAATTCCTCAGGTATTCTCATCATTAGGCAGTAAAACGGACAGGACAGCATATTGCAGTGGGTTACTGTTGTTTTCAGATTTATTCAATAATAAATTCAGGGGGTGAAGAATCTGAGAAGGCTGAGATGTTTTATTTTTTGTTTGTTTGATTGTTTTGTTTTTCTTGTTAGTTTGTTTTAATTTATTTTAGTTCTTTGGGAAATGTTTGTGAAATTAGGAACCTAAAGGAAAGAAAACACCAAAACCATGTTTGTGCTGGGAGCTTCAGCACAGATATGGGGCAGTGGCAGGGAAGTAGCAAGGGGCCTTGCAGAAAAAATGAACAACTTTGCCTGTGCTCTTCTGACAGAAATAACTTTCAACACAAACAGTTCTTCGGGTTACCAAAAAGCATCCAGTGAGCCCAAACAGTTGTAGCCAACCTCCTCCCTGCCCTGGAAGGCTCAGCAAGCTTTTGCCTCGATGCCAAATATGTGCTGCACAGAGGCTGGGGCCAGCATCTGGCAGGCCACGGCCTCCTCCTGGCACAGGCCTGGTGCCCAGCTCTGCCTCCATCCATGGCCACAGGCCCGCGGGCCTGCTCACTGTGACAGAGCATGTGTGGGGATCTTCTGCTTTCACTTTTGTTTTAAAGACTCTGAAAGTTGCATGATTTATCTTTGTTTCTAAGGGCTGATATGACAATGTTAGTATGTTAAAAATTAGTATAATTATAAAGTGTGTCAGTCACATCATACTTAGATCATGAAGTCCTCTGCTGCTCAATATTATACTCTTCTGATGTAGGCTTTTTAATTTAAAATACAGTAATATACCTAGGTAACTGTAGACCACAAAATATTGAGATAATACAGAATAGTACAGTTTTATATTTTTTGATTGGAAGCCACCTCAATCTCAAATATTTATTCTTAGGAAAACAAACCTTCTTAAAAGGTGTTTCTAATGACATCTTCCAAACACTGTATTATCACCTTTCTTTCCTGTTTCATGGAACTAAACTGTTCTTTGTGGAGAAGCATGGCAGAAATTGTTTGCTAGGGATACTTTTCAGTTGGTTCATTATTAACAAGAGTACCGTGTGATTTTTAGAGCTGTACAGTTTCCTGTTTATAGTTCCTGATTTAATTAGCTACATCTGCTTAAGGTTGAAACAGAATGATATATCTATGCAGGTCCTTCACGCATTTGTAGAGGATACAAAAATTCCCCATTACTTATTTTTTGTTTAGCAAATGTTACTGTTTATTATTTTTCAGTGCTCAGGAATGTTCACTAAATCTGGGTCAGATTTGGGCATCATGTTAGGTTTTCCTTATTTATTTGCATACCTTGTTTCCTGAAGTTAACCACCGTTTATGCTTGGTCTGTCTACTAAATTTCATGTAGTCATGCTGTTTGTTATTAACCGACTTTGAAATTACATGGCGTTTCTTTTATTGAAAGTTTGCTAATTAGGAAGCAGTAGTCATCTTAGAGAGGACAGTCACATTTAAAGGAATCACCCAAAATCCCTCAGCTGTTTTCTGCCTTTTTCCTTGCATTAATGAGATAGTGAGTTTGGCTCTGATCTATCAGTGTATGTCTTTGCAGAGGAGATGCAGAGCCCTTGCAATACAGGGGATATATGATGATGACAGTCTCTTTATCCTTTTGAACATTCTGGGTGTTCTCCGTAGTAACATGCAGCAGTGATTGAAAGAAAGAACTGGCCAATCATTAATCTAATGGAGACAGACTTAATGGTGAAAAGGTTTTCAAGAAATCATTGCTTTGTGGAATATTGTCCTAGACATCTGCTGATCTTTGAGACATAAACAATCCCCATATCTGTATCTCAACAGTGATGCAAGGAAATGGTTTCCATATTCTAGGCACCTGAGAAAAACCTGAGCACATGGGCCAGAGGCAAGTTGCATTTTTGTGGTCTGCCAGAGCTTCAATCTGTTTGCCTGGGAGCAAGGACAGCAGTGTCTACTGTAGAGTGCAGCTTGCCTATAGCTGGGTGAGTCTGTGTTATTCTTCATGAATCATTACTCAGTTTATCTTCTACCATCTCCAGCTGACTGTGAAAATGCCCTTTTTTCTTTAAGGACCATATTTTAGAAATCCCATGCGGTCACAGTTTCTTAATTAGTCTTCAGTAATGATAACAGCACAGTTGGTAGCTGATTAAGTGAGGCTTCATATCAGAAGATATCCTAGGTACCCAGCTATCTCCAGGTCTTTTGCAAATACAGCTTTCCTGTCTGAGACTGTTCCTTTCCCACAGCCACCCACCAGCAGAGAGATACTCCACAGGAATTCTCTGCTTGCTACATCCAATGATACCGTTTAAGGTGGGATAGAATTAGGTTAAAATGTATGTGAAAATGTTTGCTGATTTATTATTATTATATTTTAACTGACACCATCCTAATGTTTGGGGATGTGCGTGCATGTTTGGAAGCATCTGCAGGTGCCGTGGAGCAAGGCAGCAAGTGCAGTGACTCTCACAGAGATGAGATGCTGCTGCAAGCACTACTGGAGAAGCTGCTTCTCCCAGGCTTGGAATTCTTGCAGAGTCTGCAAGGAGCTGCTGCGAGACGATGTCCTGAGTAGAAATGGTTTTCCATAGCACAAAAACTGTATGGCTCTAGCATCAATAGCAAGTGAGGTTGATAATCCTCTGAGTTTTTATTTTCAGAACAAAAAATTATTTTTTCATCTTCTTTTTGAATTAAGGCATCAAGAAGAGCTGGGAGTCAGGATTTGCTGTGCATGTAAGCCAAGATTCTACCAGTAAATTCACCTGCATCATCTTACATTTGTGTGAAGTTCAAATTTCAGCAGCAACCTGGAGCTGCAGCCTTGCAAAGGCCAGATCCTATTCCATGAAAGCAGTAAATCCTGGCTTCCAGCTTCTTTTGACTTCATAATTCAGGAAAGAAAAACATATTTGAGAAAGGGCTTCTTAATGATTGTATCTGATTCACTGTTCTGTGGTGTTAAAATGCACATTTGCATCATTTTAAGATGGATAATGTAAAAGTACTATTTCCTTAATCAACTTAGTGTTGCAATACTTTTTGACCTAGCAAAGGAAATATTTGTCTGTGGTTTTCTTTTTCCTTTTATTCACTAGTTATCACAGGAAGAAAAGAAAAATAAAGCTTTCCTGTATGATTGATAAACTTTCACAGCTGCTTAGGCAGAGCTGTTTAAGTTGAATTAAAGTGTAGGAACACTAGCTTTTGAAAAAGATACAAGATCTATATCCTTAAACAGGCCCTGCTCCAGATGGTAACATGTTCTTAACACAGACCTGAAGCTCTGTTTGCTAGGTTTTCTTGGAAACTTCCTGTTCTTGTTTTCCAGTGAGATTACAAGATTTTTTTTTTTTGTTCCCATATAAGTCAGAAAAGGGACTACCTATTAACTATTAAACATCTATTACTTTTCAACTTGGGAAATGTGAAAATAAGAAATAGTAATGTTCTCACAATTTTATGAGCATAAAAATGAATTCATTATCAGAGTCCAATTATGGTTTCATAAAAACAGAAGAGTAACGATTTGGTGCCTTTGCCTATTATAACTAGTTAAAATTTGTATCTTCGTAGCTCCCCAAAACCCGAAGAGAGTATACAGCTCTGTTAAACTAAGGACAACGTTTAGCAGAAAGTCTCAAATTCCTAAGTTAAAGGACCACAAACCAACATCAATAAACATGTAAGCAGTGAGCTTCAGTAAATGAATAACCCTCATCCTGAGGTATCCGTTATGATTGCTGTGAAAATTTATCATATTTCTAGTCTGATTGATAGTCTTGTGATTAGAGGATAATTATTTTTACTTATTTAATTCTGAATTATACTGTAAATCTGGATGATTTACATGAAAATATGTGGGTTTTGTTCCTAGATGCAGAAATCTCAGTTTAACTATTTGCACTGTCTTTCCTACTAGCAGCTTTAATTATACTTGTGACATATTTGTGTCTTTGGATCCTGAGAATACTCCATGCTTTTCACCTGCTAATTTCAAGGCATAGGACAGCTCATATTTGATTTGGCACCATCTGTGATGTTTCTTGTTAGCTGGAGTCTGTGTTGCTAAGCAATAGAGGCTCTCCTCTATCAGGCATAAGCTTCTGTTTCTGCAACTTCATGGCTTTTGGAATGAAACTGAAATTTAGCTTTTAAAATAAGCAGGCACCTTGTCATTTGGTAAATGTTTTAAAGAGCCTTTCTGTTTATATTTGAAATGTGTTAGGGTGAGGCCTCTGTTGCCTGAGCAGTTCTTGGGTAGGTGGGGTTGCGTCCCTGATGGCTGCTTTCACATGCATTTGTTTCCTTGGTATGTCAGCTCTAATTAAATGTACAGCTGACTCAAAGCTGGAGGAGCAGCAGAACTTCAGAAGGGCCTGGAAGAGAGCTCTGAAGCAACCTGGAAGAAGGAGCAAAGGTTGCACAAGATGAGTGCTGAGCTTTTACGCATCTTAAAGGACAGGTGAAATAAGTTTCAAGGCTACAAAAGATTGGAGAGAAGAGAGGTCCACAATAAAGGAGTCAGAATTCTGTCATCTTGTGCCTAATCGTTGTGGGTTTGTTAAGCCGTGGCCTAAGGCATCGATATTTAAATATAAAGATATTCAAACGCTGTGTAGGGGGAGCCCAGGAGTAAATGAATGGTCTGTGGAAGTTGTTTCCATTCTTAGTCTTCCTCCTAAGTACCCATCCCACAAAACCTTCGTAATTCAATGAAAGAATGAACATGGTGAACACTGGGTACTGAGGTAAGGTACAGTTGATGCTTGCTGTAAATTTGGAGTGGAGTAGAAACCTTATCTTTCTGTACCTTTGGCCTAGCTCTAGAAGTAATTTCTTGATGTTGTGCTGCGTAGAAAACAAGTTGCATTTAGATGAAGAGTCAAATAATGTGTGTAAAGTGTTGCAGGCTGCGTTTTCTTTCTGAAAGAAAAGAAGACCTGTGCTGTTCTCTCTTTGTCCATGTCCTTGTCGCTTTTGACCTGTTGGCCAATTTCAGGCATGTATAACAGGGAAATAGATGTTGGGAAAGAAGTAATACAATCATAGAGTATCTGGAAAAAGGTGAAACCTAAGTTAATGCCCTTTTTTGGAGGGAAGCCACATCATTAGGACAACGGAGCTATGCTTTGGCCTACCCACTCCTTCGTTGGCTCTAGCCTGCTGGCACATCATGGCAGAGTGGCAGGGCAGGGTGTGCAGTTCCTGAATCTGTTCCATGGCTGCAAGGACTTAAATATGTGGGAAAGCAAGGGTGGTGAGTCTTAGAGCACACGAAATATTTTGTGTTGAGACCAGATAAGAGAGGGGTAGTAGGGTGGACTTCACTTTTAGTTTTGTTTTTCAGTCTTTGGTTCTGGTTAAGGCAATGTTTTTTTTCTTCTTTTTTTTTTTTTTCCCTCCAGGTCTTGATTTTATCCGAGCTGAAGGGTTTGTGTTTTCTCATGTTGCTGATGAAGGGATCATAAATGCCTGTGCAGGTAACCTGCTACGATACAGAAAACAAGTTGGAGCAGAGAATATTCAGATTTTTGCTGATATTAAAAAGAAGCACAGGTAAATATAAGCAATATTTATGTAAGTATTAATGTAATAATGTTCTTATGTTTTTCTCATTTTTTTCTGATTATTTTATGTCTATTTAACATCAACAAAGTTAATGATAAAGGGAGAGCTTTATTGTTCAAGTAAGGTCTTGCAGCACTATTAGGGGATATGTTCAAAAATAAATTTGCACCTGTAAGCTGCAGGTTGCTGCATCTGTGAAGTTTTCAGCTTAACCTTCAGGATATATAAATGCAGACTGTAAATGTCTTGCATCTGGTATCAGGTGAGATTTTATATCCTTATATACCTATTATATTTAAAGAAATTGTTTCAGGAGGCTAAGCATCCAAGGTTATTTTTAGTTATGTAAGCAGTTTCCACATACAAAACAGGATCCAGATCATAATATTCTGGCATTTTAGAAAGCTCTTCTCTTTTTTTCTCCTTGCTGCCAATAATACTGGTTTCTTCTACTTAAATTCGGTGCTGTCTATGTACGGATTATGTTCTGTGATTATCAAACAGAAGGAACTTATGACAGATGAACCCAGTTTTTCTGTTGATATTTTATCGTAACTGTCACACAGTACTTTTAGCTATTCATATGTCACTTTTTTCCAGAAGAACTGCTCAAATGTTATGTATTATACATGTTAAATAACCTAATTAAAGTGTTTGTGTGTAGTACATGGGTAATCATGAAAATAACCATGTTTGGAAGATTCTAAATACCTGTTTGGTTTTTATTTTTTGTTTTGTTTTAAAATAGATTTCAAAATAGAAAATAAAACTATGCCTTATGGCCAAATAAGCTTTTATGGTCCTTTTGCTTTTGTTTCTTTCTAATGATATATAAAGTTATATATTAAAAAGACATTTTTTTAGACTTACAGAAATTGATGAATGTATCATATGCTTCTCTTCATTTGTCTTATCAATTGATAGGTTGATATCTAGATTATAGTTTGGTGAAATGATTTGTTTTTTAAGAGAGGGAGTTGTTTTTTTTTCAGGGG
Organism: Anas acuta; assembly: GCF_963932015.1. Lineage (NCBI taxonomy): Eukaryota > Metazoa > Chordata > Aves > Anseriformes > Anatidae > Anas > Anas acuta. The sequence continues at coordinate 19,792,307 of NC_088988.1, read as the reverse complement.
AATTCTTAAGTTCAGAAGGAGATGCTGAGAGCCATCTTATTACTACCTTATTATATGTATTTGAGATTTATGCCCACCTTTCTCCACATACAGAAAGAGATTTAGTATACTTTCTCTTGCACCCATCACCACTAGTAGAAAGCACTGCACAGTAAGCATGTCCTACCACTAATATGGAACAAAACCGGGCCCCCCATGTCTATTGTCCATCAGGCTAATCCAAGGAAGAGGTTGATTCTGCGCCTCATTGGTGCAAAGGATTGGCCATGGCCATTATTGTTTCTATACTTCCAGTTAATTAGGATGTAAAGTCAGCTGTTGAAACAGCAAAGACTGGAATTCTTTCAAGTTTCAGGTCTGTTTAAATTAAAAACTGCTATCGCTATAGGTTTCAAAGTGCATCACCCATGTATCAAAGCCTGCTGTTGAAAAGCTACTCTGCAGGTAATTGATGTTTGTAATTGCTATGTAAAATGATTCCTGTGATTATATTATAGGTAATAACTATACTTTCTGTTAGTTGGACTTCATGAGATGAAGTGGAGGGTGTTATTGCAGTTCTAGGTAACAGAATCTGGTTTATGAATGACTGAACATCCACAACTCCCACTTGAAGTCAGAGCTTCTTGTGCTCAACATTTCTGGGATACAGGTGCTTGACATGCAAGCAGCTGCCTCGGTTGACACTTGGTAGTTCACACTTCTTAGAGACAAAGGACCCAGAGCAATAGAGCGATCAATGATGGTGCTGTGATGGAGGAGGTTGGGTCTTCTTCCTCTTGTTTGTATAGCAATTTTTCTTCCCATTTTAAAATAGGCCACTTACCCTCTCTTTCAAAAAGCCTGAGTTTGATTGTTCTGACAGTGGGGAAGATGAAGAAATGCAGTCTAAACATTGAACAAGATGGATAACAAATGTGTGTGCCGAAAGTAACCACAGGGTACGTTCCTGCTGTTTACAGTGCTCATGCTCTGACGGCAGATGTCGGTGTGGCTGAGACCGCGGCAGCTGCCGAGCTCTTCCTGGCTGATGGGCTCGTATTGACTGGCAAGGCTACTGGGCTGCCCACAGATCCTGGGGAGCTGAAAGGTGAGAGCTGTCACACGAAGGTCGGACAACAGGCAATGAATCAGCTTCTGGGTTAATGTAGAAAGAAATCTATATGTCTGCTGTTCTTTAAGGAAGAAGGGGGAAAAAAAGGAATAAAATTTTCACTGCAGACTTTTATATGGTACAGCAAAGCTGATGTGATTGAGGTTCTATTTGGATTCTCTGTGGTATGTTTCTAAACAACCACTTGACAGGACAAAAGTAAAAATTATTTCAAGCTTTTATAATACTGAATGATGCTGAGGCAAGAGTATGTAAAACGTAAGTTGTAAGAATTAACCCCCCTTAAAAAAAAAAAAAAAAAAAAGTTACCTCATAGCCTTATTAAAAAATAACCTAATAAAAGTGTTTAACTCTTCAGTGGAAAGATTTAAATATTTCACAATCTAAAATAAAGTCCTGCAAGAAAAGAGTTGTTTTGATATGGCACAATTCCAAACAGTAATACCAGGGAAAATACTGCTTAGGAGGTTTTCAGAAAAAAATGTATGTCTGTTGTAAAATAGAAAGATGTGTCATCAAAATATATATTTTTTTTAACGGTCTGGACTTTTTATTAAGGGAAAATTGTTTGGCCTATTAGTCTTGTCCTTTGTGTTAATGTATTTCTTCCTGGTGTAAGTTTGGGCTTTCTTCATGCATCTGCCCTTGTACAATTGCTGTTTCAAGTTGGAGTGATACCTATAAGGACCAATATTCAAAATAATTACTGCATGTTTGGTCAAATAACAATACTTTTTAGCAAAAATAATGTTTTTGAATGAAGGAAGATACTAATATATTCTCTGCTTTTTTAAGCATGTTCTGATCTAGACCTTTCTGTCATTATTCCATCTTTGTTATACAAAAGGAGGAGGTGAATAACATGATCTTTTTGGCATAGAGACATAGGTCCCAACATCTTCTGGAACAAAATGAAATATTTTAGTGATTTCAGGGCTTTGCCCATATTGTGCATCTTTATCAGCATTTAAAATGAATGTTGAACTTGTCAAAATGTTTTTTCAATTTCACATATGTTAAAAAAAATAAAAATGTTTTTGCCAAAGAACAGATGATAAATGACTCCACTTCAATCACCAATGTTAAAAAAAAAATGATTGCTTGGAGTGAATACTGAGCTCTTAAATTAGTTGGTTGCTCAGTACAGTAAACTGGAAATGATATGTGGGAACAGATCACCCTGAAAGCAAGGGGCATATTTTGGAGACTGCAAAATTTCCTTAATCTAGAGCTCCATTTCCTGTCTGCAATTCATATCCCCATGTATCCCCCTCTCTCTTAGTGCAGATTAAATTAAGAAAAAAAGAAAAAGAAAAAAAAATTGACGAGTCTTAGGGCAAATCCTAGTTTAAATTCTTTTTTCCAACATTGGCATGCAACCTCCATTGATTTCCTGCATTCCATGAAAAGTACGGGGGCTTAAAACAGTTGAGAAGAGCATAGAAATCAGTACTTCAGGGTGTAAGGAAATGACAAATTAGGCATATTTATGTCAGTAGATTCTTAAAAGGAATCAGATGTACGGTATACAAAGTTGGTTGTTGATATGAGTGAAGTTTTTGCATTTGACGAATTTATGCAGCACTGAAAGTGCTATACAGTAGTGATACAATTGGGCATCTTTCATCACTCTGCAAAGCATCTCTTGAAAGAAGAACCAAGAGACAGATGAGGTTTTGTCATTTTTTTTCAGCTTTGTTGTGTAGTAATATAGAAGTGTTTTTGCCTTTGTGTCTGTGTGTTGAATTGACTGATTTGTGATGGGGTGTGGGAAGTGAGTGTTTCCCTGTCAAGACAGAAGTGTGTTCAGTGGGGTTTTGTTTGTAGTTGGTGTCACTGCCTTCCTGAAGGAACCTGCAGCATTTCTCCTCTCAGCCCTGGGTGGGCTGTGTGCTGGCAGTGAGCAGGGCTCCCTGAGCCTACCAGGAACCAATAGCCAAGGGAAGGAGCAGGAATTATAGCTGAGCATTTTGAATTACAATTTAATCCTTAAAGCATTTTTATTTAAGAGGTTATATAAGTCTGTTCCAGTTTATGTTGTAAAATGCTCTTTGGTTAGAGGATGTAAATCTATCAGGCTTTCTCATTGGGATAAATGCTGAAGAACCTGGTTCAAATCCAGCCTGTATTTTAAGTGACCAAAGCCTGTGTGTAAGGACTGCTTAGTTATCTGTATGAACAAACTAAATGGCCTAAGCTGAGTGACTGGTGGAAAACTGGGCACATCACAAAGCCCAGCAGCTGGCTCTGGCTGTCCCCTCATGTTTTAGTGTTCATAGAAGGGGTGTCAAGACTGATTCACCCTCCTATCTTTGGATGGCCTGTTTAGGTCAAAATAAGAGGCTGTTGCCTTTGTAGTTGCCTCCTGTAAATAAATGGGAGATGCAAGTCTCTGATCTGTACTTTTCTATAAGCCCTAGATTTAATGACAGAGGAAAAAGTCCTTTGAATTAAAAAGCTAAAATGGGTTACAGTGGAATATTACCATAAACATAGCATTGTGTATGGTACAGTGATTACTGCATATGAAAAAGCTGTTAAAGAAGAGTAGTCGAGCAAGTTATTGGCACGGTGGTGCTTATTTTTACGCTGCTCTTTGCCATTGTTTTCAAGCTAGGAGCATTTGGCCTTTATTTCATGTAACTTGTGCATACCATAGTTCAAATGCTTTCATTGTGCTTTGCAACCAAACACTATTTCATTTGATTTTATTAAAGACATGTCTGCAGACATACTGTCAGAAGAAAGAGCACAGTGCCCTCTAGTTACAGTTCATTGAAATAGAGAAATGTGCAAGGTCTGTAAAGTTTAGTATCTTGTTACTTTAACATCACAGAATTGTCTCCTTTTCTCTTTTTGTCAAAAAATATAATCAGAAGAAGAAAGCTGAAAAAGACTATAAACAAGGTTCTGTGCTTAGAGACGTCTTGACAGTGACTGAATGTCACCATGTAGAAGCATCTCACCACTGTTGCTTTATTTTCTTTTACAAGTTAGAATTTGTATTAACGCAGCCAGTAGACAAGTCATCCTCTACTCATCAACTTTAGGCCTTGATGTGCTTGACTTAAAAGTAGTATTTGTAGCATACTTAATTATATAACCCAGTCTCATTATAGACTGGGCACTGCCATTGCTGTTCTTCACATTGACAGTCTGAATAAATCTCCAGCACAGCAGATGCATGTGGACTGCATGTGTCACACATGGATCACAGCAGGAGTTGGATACCTTGCTATTTAGGAAAGCTTTGTGTTGTTTTTTTATAGTTTCACAGCAGTCTTGGGTTTTGCTGTTTCAGTCTTTGCCTAGTAGGACTAACCTATTGTCATACACCTGTATGATCGTGCTCTGTTTAATTATTTGGCTCTTCATTTTTCCTGCCGATGTGAAATAATTGCCAAACAACTACCTGCTAATGTGCCTTATGCATCTGTCCTAAAAACCAATACCGACTAGGAACACAGTTCCTCTGGGAATGCAGGAAAGTACAGTTGCACAAATCTGCGGTCAGTTGTAGCACCTTGATTATGCATTGGTATCTATGTAAAACAAATAAGATTTCTAAGAGTACATAGGTGCTATATAAATAAAATTCTAATTTTTCTGGAACAGGATTTCAGTAATAATGTTATAAATAACTAAAAATGAATTATTTTGTTGCTGTAAGCAGGACAACCACAGGAATATAAAATATGCAAAGAAATAACCATAGCTTTAATCGCATATATGTGATTCTGCTTTGTTTAAAATTTTCAGTAAGTACTGTGTGGAATGTTTTTATTCTTTTATGTTAAAAAATTGTAAGAAGCAGTTATTGTTCCTAGCTGGAAAAACAGACATGAGACCTAAAAAGAAATTTCAAGAGTATTTTTATTGATCCCTTTTCTTTGGTGAAGTAGCAAGGTGACACACAATTATTCTTTCCTAAAGCATCATTAATAACTTAGGCTTCTGATGAAATATTATATAAATAAACAGTGTTTTGAAGCAGACATTTTTTTCTTACATATATGTTTTTCCTAGTTTTCTCAAGCTCTAACCATCTTGCATCAGCATATTGTCACCAATTAAAGCAATTTATATGTTCTTAAAGGTCACAACTAATGCTTCACAACATTCCCCTATGTAAGGGATGAAGTGTTGAGAGCGACTCTTAAGATGGGCAGTTCAAAATGAAGGGATGAAAAGGATGCTTAGTAACTCTAGAACGAGGGCTTTTCTAGTTTCCCCAGCTAGTACTGTCTTGTGTTGTACAGAAAGCACTCTAATAACCTTTTGTGTCCATGGAGAACCTTTCCATGGTCCAAACAGTAACACATACTGTATACAGAAAAATTGTCATTTTGTGTTCCGTTGATATTTACAGAAAGAGAAGAAGTCTTTATCAGTGTTGTCTTTTGAGTTTTAGTAAACTAGCTGGAGCTATCAATGCAGCCTATAACCACTGCTTGCTTTCCTATTTTTGTGTTGCTGAAATTTGCCATGAAGCAGAGTGTGTTCTTTTTCAGTTCTCTGTGAGTAAGGCCCTTTTTGTTTCTTTGGTGAAGATCTGCTAGTTGTCAACATAAATTCAGCAGAGACCTGGCAGAAATACACGCCAGTCCAACTACCATTATTGTGATTTAAACTGATGACTGAAGAATTGTAATGAGCACAGCTCTGCTGAATAGTTCTGCCACTTTAATGATCTCACCAGACTTGCAAAAAAGAGTGTGAGCTGATATAATAAATGGAAGCAAGAATTTCATCTTATTCTTGTGTCTATATACTGATTACTTCATAAAAAGATTGAGAAGAGGTGGTTACTCAGTTCATTTAAGGTGAGGGAAATTGAAAACGAAGTTAAAAATCCACATAGCACATGGTAATCCCCATGGTCACTCCAGCAGCAGTAAATCCTTTCTCAAGACAATGGAGCTGGTTTGTTTGGAATCTATACTAGGTGCTACTGCAACACAGTAGAAAATAACTGTTTTCTGCATGTGGTACCCCAAGCACAACAGAGCCACTTAAGCACAATGGTAAACAGTCACATTAAATAGATGGGTCAGGTCTTGCTGTGCAAACGCTTCCTGAATTCAGCATCTCTTCTTACCAGGGATGTTTTTCCTTTGGGGTGGGGGGGTGGAGGGGGGGGAGGAGAGAGAAGGGGTACAGTTATGGGTACCAAGACTCGACTTTCATCTCTTGTACCACTGAAACCATCTTCTGATATGCAGTCAGGAATATTATTCTGCAGTGTTTCATATGATAACAGAATGCAAAATTAAATGAAAGTGATATTTTCTTAATAATTATTGAGAGCTAAAGGAGTTTTCTTGAAATCAGTTGCATCACTCTATTATAGAACTAAGAAATACTATGCTTATGAGTTTCTTGAGATACAGTTTTTCAAAGACAAAGGTAAGTTGGAGCATGTAGTCTTTAGAGAATTTTAAAGATGGGTTAGAGTCAGAGGATTTAACCCTATTTTTTATTTATTTTTTTCTACTTCAGAGGTTCAACATGCTGTGAAGATTCCTGTGCTGATTGGGTCTGGAGTGACTATGGAGAATGTCAAGAATTACGTGGATGCAAATGCTCTAATAATTGGTTCGTATTTCAAGAAAGGAGGTTATTGGGCAAACAGTGTTGATCCTGAGCGAGTAAAGAAATTTATGGATCACATAAGTAAACTGAGAGAATGAGTTTGTCAGACAGTATTCTTTTTGTGTGTATACAAACGCAGTATGATATATCGCACTGAATTAAAGCACAAATGTACACTTTAGTGGCTAATAACTTTAAATTAAAACGCACATCATCTCCATAACTAACTGGGGAACGTGGTGACACTTTACAATGAACTGGTGCTATGATGTTTGTTCCTAGGCAGCAGAATTCTGTAGCACTCAAAGCCACTGCCAAGACAAAACCAGCTCTCCAAAGGCTTTTATAATATATTCTCTCCTATATGCAAAGTGCTTATGGAGTTTAAGAAATTGTAGTAAATACTGATTGCAGGATGAGCTGAGTTTTGCTTTGCATGTGAGTACAATAGGACACCCTAAGTTTACAGCTACCAGTATTGTAAATTGGACAAGTTAATTAGCCTTTCAGTTTCCCATCTGTAAAATGATGATAATAGTACCTACATCACAGGGGGGTTGTAAGACATAATAAATGGATGAATGTACAGCACTTTCATCTCCTCAAATGAAGGGCTCTATTAAAGTTCAAGATCATTATTTTTTCATTAGAATTGTGCATTTATTACAAAAATGTAATAATTGTATACCATACAAAAATTTAAGATAATTGGGAAATTGATTTACTTACAATACTTATTAGAGAATAAATGTAAATATTTAATTACATTTTAAGTAGAGTTGGAATTTAGTCAAAATGTTTTTGCAAAAATTGGAAACTTTATTAAAGGCTTATTGTTATTTTCCAGCAAGCTCCTACAGCTTTGTACCTCTTCAGACTAGTATTAGTGATGTTTAAAACTGCCAGGTTCCTTCCAATACACAAGTTATAGTTATGATGGAATCCTTTCTACCAAAACTGACAGGGAAACATGGATTTTCATTTTTTCCTCTAAAATGTAGAGGAAAAATGTGATGATCTATCTATATTGTTAAAGATACCCCTTAAATTTAATCTTTTAGCTGTAAGGAATACAAAACAAAGAAAAAACAGAACAACAGAAACACAGCAATGAATACCTGTTGTGTCATGGCTGTATAAAATGTGGACATATGTTTTCATTCCTTGGGATTGCAAGCTAAGTTTACCCTCTGGGATCTCTCTCCTGACATGTATGCATCAGGCTTCTGCTGATGCTAATGAAAGTTATATTGTACATATCAAAGCGAGCATACAAACATATTTCTTCTGTCAGCTGGCAGAGTGCCCATGCTTCTCTGAACAAAAGATACATCCTCCTTCCAAAGACAAAAGAGATTTTTTCAAGAAATTTAGCTTCATTAACAGAATGGTGATTCTAAAACATCACAGCATGAGATCAAGTCTTCTCTTTAGGTTCCCTTTTTTTTGGACTAGTCTGTCTCCCACATGACTCCCATTAAAAGCAGACATAACTTTAGACATAACGTTGACCTCCTAGAGAAGGGGTTGTTTAGACCCTATAACAACCTTGGCATTCTTCTGCTTATATCCCTTTTCCTTCTAAGTATGCTGACAAAGTTTCAATCTATAAAAATCCTTTCAGGTGTCTCTTTATTGTGGGCAGCACTACTTTTTCAAAGTCCACATTTATACATGTGATTTAATGTCCTGAGTATTTGGACTTCCATCAAAAACAATGGTTCCATCCCAAACAATGTCCAGAAAGTAGGAGCATTCAAGGATTTATATATATTTTTCCTCTACACACTCATTCACCATTAGCATATTTTGATGTATTTATCAAGTAAACCATTGATCTGGTTTAACTGATAAGTTCTTAGCATAACTAATCAGTTCCATCTTATGGCCTCTTTATTATGAAAAATGCCATATTAAAAAAAAAATAAAGAAAGATTTAGATATTAGTAATATCAGTGTGCTTAAATTGACACATTTTCCACTTTTGTGTATTTAGGACTGTTGTCAGGCCTTTCACAGGTCTGATCATTGCCTAGAAGACTTAGTGATTGTTGTACCAACAAATATTTTCTAATACAGTTGCCACCAACTTCATTTTCACTCAACCTGTAAGCTAGAAAGGCTGGTGTGTAAGCAATGAACATTTGCCGGTGCTTTCATGCCATAAGCAAGCACTGTCAAGTAGTCAGTTGAAAACTACAATCAATATACTAATAAGCATCTTTCTGTGATGATAATTATTTTTAAGAAACTGAATGAGTTGCCAAAATCACATTCATTTCTTTATGAAAATATAATGTGTTACCAGAATGCTTGTTGGCTTGGTTTCTACGCATTCGTGTCCTAAAACTGCAGTGACTGGGACTCTGAGGGGCCTTAAGATGAATAAAAGGACTGTTAAGTGAGAACTACTTCATTTAGACCTTGCTTATAGTACTGAAGTAATGCCATACACAGTCTTTGTATGACAAAACCTTAATGAGTTGGTGTAATACCTCAAAACATGCAATGAATACTGTAGACAGCACTTTCACTGTCAGTATTTCATTTAACACCACTGTAACACTTAACAGAAGGAACAGGCTGTAATTTGGACCTGTATTATTACATATAAACTCTAAGTGAAGAATTTAGGGACCAGAAGCAAAGGAAAGCTGATGTTAAAGCCTGGAAATGTGATTGATCACCAGTTCTCTATCATTCTTTGTGCTGAAAGTATTTGTCTAGCAGCATTAAGCATCTGCTTGCCTGTTTCACACAGATGCTGTAAATAGAATTTGACCTTTTGTTCAGAAAGTGTTTGAATATTTAATGTAAAAAATATTAAGTTATCAGGCAGTCTCTTTTGGGAAGAGTGTTGAATTTTTATACAGCCCAAGTTCTTGACGTACTTTGGAGCATGAATAACTTTAGAGCAGAACAAAGGAGGCAGTGCTAATGTGTAGTAACTCCAGAAGTAAATAACAGCTGTTCAAGAAGACTTCTATTAAATACATATTAATTAATTTGAAGTGCATCACTTAAATATGTGAAGAGATTATCTTGTGTTAATTTACATTAAAACACACAGCACTTGTTAGCCTCATTACAGTATCCTAAGTGTATCCTAAGCTATCACCTCATCCTACATTGAATGTTTTGTTGGGTGTTGATTGCTTTCGATTTGCCCTTTTAAAATGTCAGATAGTGGCCTCCCTTTCTTGTTAGATTTCTTCTTTCTCACACATTTTGCTCTTGCCTAGTTGCTACACTTACTTGTGTCCATTATGTGCTGAGCAGGAAAGAACAGATCATGAAAATGTAATAGAAGTTACCCACAGCTCAGTTCCCTTATGTGCCCACCCAAATGTCATGCATGGTTCTCATTGTTGACTTATGAACTAGCATTAATTTTTTTAGTGTTATTAATCACTAATGGACCTAATAAGATAAATGTTTTGTTTTGTTTCAACCTATTTCAGTGGTGAAAATACTTAGGCTTGTAAGATTTACAGATAATGTCTAGAGTTTTTCTTCCCTGTGTCATCTAGGCAGCTGGTCCAGCTGCTGAGCTGTTGTTTGTGTTACTAGAATGTCACCTAATTCTTTTGACTCCCTGGTTACAAGTTGGATTTCTTGTTTTTATTTTTAAGTTCTTGTTTCCTGCACCTATCCTAGCAAAATTCTCACTGACAGAAAACCAAGGAATGTAAAGGACTTGCAAGCTGAAAGGAGAAGGAAACTAAAATTTTTGGCTGTAGCAAAATCTTGACGTCCATGACAAATTGCTACAGAGCATGATTCTCTCAAGAGAAGTGAATGGGGATGTTTATTCCTCTTGACTGTAGTTTCAGGTTGTTTGCTGCCTCTTCAGTTAAGATTTCATGCGTTTGCACCTGGACTATGTTTCCAAGATCATCTCTGCTGGTATGTGTGCTTAGGGAGACATGTTTTGCTAAATGAAAGCTGAAGTTTTCCAGGATAATTATGGCAATAAGAAGTGATATCTATAGTGAAATCTGGGCTTGGAATTCATGGCCCTTTGGTTTAGGAGCATATTTAGAGATGGTATATATGTCTTCAAAAATAAACCACTAAAGATTTGCATTACAAAAGCTTCACTTTCAGCACCTTTGCCCTAACATTCAGGCACTGTTTACTATGCTGAAGCAATTTCTGCTCTATAAACTAGAGACGGGGAGAATTGGTTTTAGCTTGTGTGATGTTATAAGCGTGACATCCCAGAGCTGGCATTGTATGTGTCGTAAAGACAAAGAAGTGGTACTTAGATGTTGAGTTTAGAAACAGAACTGCCTCTCTTGGTTTTGTTTGTTTGTTTTGCTTTTGTTTGTTTTCTTATGCATTTGCAATGCTAATCTGTGAAGCCTAAATGATAAAATGTTCAGAAAGGGTGAAGAACTGGGCTTAGATATTCTTTTTGTGGCCTAATAAATATGCCATGGTGTATAGTAGAATTGAACCTCCCTCCCACTCCATTTTATGGTCCCTGCTGCAGAAATACTGTCAGAATTTTAAATCCTTCTGAGAGATACTGAACTGGGTTTCCTCCATAGAGATGTCAGGGAAAGTTACCCAATTAATTCCTTGTTTTTATAACAACCAGTGCTTGTACTGGGGTTTGTTTGTGTTGAGGTATCATGGAACTTTACTCCATTTGTTTCTACTCTTAATCATCATTATGACAACTAATGACAACTGTTATGTGATCCTTTGAACACTTGTTCACATTCAGAGAACTGTTGTATACCTGCAGTGAAAAGAGACAATGGAGGCAGCAGGTAAAATGAAAGTAAGGCTAAAAGGTTTTTGGAGAAATGCTGAGGCAAATACGTGCTTCCCCCCCTTTCCCCCCCCCCCATTTTTTTTTTTTTTAAACCCTCATTATTTAAAAATGCATAGATAACTGGGGGGGGGGGGGGGGGTGAGAGTGACACTTCTGCAATACAAACAGGGAAGTCCCTCATATGAGGCAAAAGGTTTGTAATTCACAACATACTTTGTCTCTTTCCATATAGTTTGAAGCTTCAAAAGTAGTAAGGTAGTAAAGGTAAGGAGGGCCTGGAGTGTTGCTTGTTAAACACTTGAGAGTGTGCAAAGGTGTGAGGTTAATTTTCATGATTAAAAATTTATCGATTTTATTAAGAGATGGGTTTCTTTCAAGATGTCACAAAGTGATTTCACTGATTTGGGCTGAAACTGCTACTCACTTTCTGCATTTTAACTTCCTTCTTTCCTGTCACTGTCAAGTTTTCACTGTTTCACAAAGTAAATTGAGTGTCAGACAGCAAGCCTTATGTTTCACGACTTCTTTTTTCCAGTGGAAATCACTCTCTGAAATGAATGGGAGAGAGATGCTGCTTGATTGAGTGCAATGTTGATTTACTCGGTGTTCCTCTGCTATTAAATCCGTTGTAGCTATTTAATTGTTTTTGAAAACATCTTTGCTGGTAGCAGCAGAATGATGAACAGATGAAAATTTCAAGAAAAAGAGGTGACAAGAGGGTACACAACCCATTTTCTTTAAAAGAAGCACAGGTTAGAATTAGTGCCAGGTTAAGCAGAAGAAATTCCTATTTTGTCTGTTATCCATAGTTCTTGAATCCTTCTCCATTGATTCATCTCTCTTTGATCTCCCTTTTGAATATTAAAATGCATGTGCAACTTCTTTTGTCCTGCTGCCTTTGCAAAGGAAGATGGAATATCTAATGTAGGGGGTAGGAGCTGATGAATCTGCTGGTGTTTAGGACCTTTTTATTGCTTTGCAAACAGCATTAAGTGTAAAAGTGTAAGTTCAGTGTAAAATAAACTTTAAATATTTAAATTTGCCAAATTGGACATGAAATTAAGTGTTCAAGATGGTAGTTAGACTTGGAATTGTTTGACTTTGTGATGCAGCTAGTGTATTGGCTGTGCCATGTCTTACTGCTATCGGAATGAGGTCACAAAACAGAGGAGATTAAAAACATGTTTCATACAAATGTAGGAGGAATCCCAAATTCATCAGTAAACAAGGACAAAAAGGAAGGCAGTACATTAAGGGCAAGAAAAGATGCTTAAGTTTCCTGCAGTTCCTGCATCATTGTTTATTCCAGCTTCCTGCTTTTTCATTTTGCTTCTCAAGCCTTTCTTGTGCATATACATAGATTATAGTATACAGAAGACTAAGAATAAGCTGAAGGCAGAAAATGACTTAATGAAGACATTCTTGTGATAGAGAAAAGATTCTGTTGTCCACAGATGCGCAAAGAAAAATAGAAAAGCAGCTGCCCTTAGAAATGGAGTAAAAGTAGTAATAAGTGCTACGTCATGATGCTTTAGTCAAAATCTGAACTGTTGAATGTCTTTCCATGAGAGAATCTGTACTTTTGTACAGGCACATAACCAAGAGGAGAAACAATACGCTTCTGCTGGAAAAATACTGATGGTCTCATGTCTTAGATACTGTTCTGAATAGCGCTGAATTTTTGCTCAACTTTCAGCTGGAGAATAAGGATAAAAGGGAATAGCTTTCAACTGTTCTGTTATGAATGACAATATTAATAACCAATTTCTTGTCAAAAGCATTGGTTTCCTCAAGACCAAGCTTAAGATGTATAATCATGCTCTGGCATCTTCCAGAGAAAAATTCTGAAGGGCACAAAGGCCCCATGTCACTAGCTTCCTTCTCTCCTCTGTAGTCAGTTTGTTTTCTGAAAGCCTTTGGACAGAGTCAGCAGAAAGGTAATGAAAGAAACTTATGTGGCTATTGTTTGACAGGTGAGATGAAGTGGAGGTCAGATACAGCAATCAAGGGGAGGTTTTCTGGGTCTCCTGGCCTGCAGAATTAAAAAGTAAAACAAAAAATAACCACACAAACAAAAAAACAGGTCTGTAGTTGGTCAATAATGAGTTATCATATTAGAGTACCCACACCACAGCCGTGAGGTGGTGAGTACTGGAGTTTTGATAAATGGAGATGGCTTATTTTACTCTGCAATAGGCCCCCATGCAATTTTGCTCTTCTGTGAAAACTGTCAACTGAAGCATTAATGAGAGCAAGTGCAGCTGGTGGCATTTGGGCTGTGAAAATTGGTTTGTAATACTTTACTAATAGTAATTTGGGATCTTAAATAATTTTGACTAATATTTCAGTTGAGCACTGAAAACCTTCAAGTTTCTGGAAATAAGGGTTGTTTTGTTTCGTTTTTTATACAGTCTTTGTCAGAGGATTCCTCTGAAGCACTAGCCATGGCTGCAGCGACATATGTGGTGAAATAGATCAGTGGTCCAATCTGCTGTGACAACTCCTATGTAACTAAAAATAGGAAAAATAGAAGAGAAAATTTGTAGGGCTGGTAGTGGCTTGTATTTTTCAATAATTTATCAAGATTCGAGAGCACAGATTTCCTTTGGGAAATATTAGTTCTTAGGTTTACAAAGTGCCTCAGTTGTAAATACCCATAAAAATGACAATTTGGTAGGTCGTATTTATTCTTAAGCGGGTCAAAGGACATTAGCGTATTCCTCCTATATAAATCTGTCAAGTACAGAATTTCTTTATGTTCCCAAATCACAAAAGCGCCTCTTACAGTCAAGGAGAAAATGTCATATTATTGCCAATCAAGGACAACAAGCAAGCATATCGATCTTTACCCAATAACTTTTGCCCTGCTTGCTAAGTTTTTATCACTGTAACTGGACATATCAAGGGACTGGATTTAATATATACATATAGTGCTGATTTATTACAGGAGGAGAAATACAGTCTGGCCTTACTCCTCGCTCAATATTTTAACAGTTATTTTGTCCCTTGCATGGAAGCTGGCTATGACTTTTCCTACAGATAAGGTGCATAACTTTCAGAGATCCCTGGATGTGCACAAATCTTCAGCTTCCATAGGTATGTCAAGTGTTACATGTGCACGTGCATTCTGCGTGTGGTGGTCTTAGTCTTGAGTCTTGATTTTAAGAGCTTGTATATGTGCAAGTCTGTAGAGGGGTTGCTATTTGTTTTGTAGTGGCATAAATCAGAATTTTTCTGGGGAGAGGAGAGATGAGATCAGAGAGCACACAGATGTAAAGGCATGAGCCTGGTCTCGGGCTGTGCTGGCCCTCATTTCGTTATGTGGGACTGCGTATGTAAAGCCTTATGTAAAGGGGCTGTTTACCAGCCATAGGTACTGGAATGTAGCAGCATGCTAGCATTGTCCTTCTTGGTCCTTCTGTTAGTGAAGCTTCATGTTTTTTGTCACTTTTTATTGGTAACTGCAGAGGATTTGGCCTATTCCACCCACAAAGCATTTCTGAAAAGTGAAGGACAGAAAAACTCACAAAAAATAAAACACACAACTGAAGGGAAGGATCTTCACCACAGAATTGTGGAACAGTTGAGGTTGGAAGGAGCATCATTTAGTCCAACCTGGCTCAAAGCAGAGTCAACTTGAACAGAGTACTCAGGATCTTCTCACAACAGGTTTTGAATATCTGCAAGGAAGGAGACTCCACCACCTCTCTGGACAACTTGTTCCAGTGCTTCAGTCTTCGAGGATAAGCTTCTGAGTTAGAAACAGGCTATGTAAGTCAGCAGAAGCATTTATCTGCTCATTTTTTTATGATAAATGTATGAAGTCAGTATCCTCAAGAGCAGCTAGCTCTCCTCTGTTGTTTTATGGCTAGGCAGTTCTGCTGCTTTTTTCTTTTTCTTCTTAATATCTGGGCAAAAGGCATGAGTTTTGGTTGTTCTTTGGCTTCTTAAGAAAGCAACCCCTCTGTGGAATAAATGGGTGCAGAAGTAGCTGATGGATTTCTCATTTGTGTTCAAAATAATGTGGAGAGAGCTAGTAAGGTGATACCCCACTTTATTTTTCAATGGAGCAAGTAGAGGGACTTGTGTTGAGTTTCCCCAGATGTGTCCTTCCCCTGCCAGAAATTTTGTCAAGAGCTTATCTTCAAGGACTGTGTAAGTTAGTCAAGTTTTCCAGGTGTTTAGTAATCCCAGATTTTCCTCGTCATGGGAGCAGATCGTTTCTACAGTGCACGTATCACAAATCTGACATTGGAAGTGCCCACAGCACTGCACGTGGTGTGCACACTCACAGTAAATGAGACGTGGTCGGGGTTTCTGTGCATGTGCTCTACTGTTTAGTTTCACAAGCACAACAAATTGGATGTGTCGCAGATATTTTGTGTTTCCTGTGCATGTTCAAACCATCTGTGCAACACATGTACCACAGGTCTGACGATGCTTTAAGGGTTGGACATGATGCCTACATGACACAGCTCCTGGTGATACATTTCAGGATAGGAAATTTAGAACAGGATAATGGAGAGCACAGAAATAACGCCTTTCACTGGGACCCTCTAGGAAGAATGCTCCCATTAGAAGAAGCTGCTTTTTGGTTCTTCCATCTCTTGACTTGAGAGGTAACTATACAGTAAGTCTTATCCTGTTTTCCATGTGCTTTGCTACTGCACAAGCTTTGAAAGGATCTCAAACACGGTGGTTTTTGATTTGGAGGGAAGGGAGTGTCTTGGCTAGAACATATTCTGTTCACCTTTGTTAATATAAGCCAGAAGAGGGGAGAGACAGAGTGAGCAAGCTGGTAGTAAAGAGACAGGGAAATATGACCCAGGGTGCCTGTTACCTGTTTCCTGGGTCAGGTGGAAATGTAGAGCTTTGTCAGCCTTCTTCAAATCATCTTGCAGAATCAGGCCCAGAACTGAGAAAGTTACGCTGATCCCATGAAATTCTCACCTTTCCGGCTAAGTACAGAAAGCTGTACTTGCTAGATCAGTGATGAATCATGACTTCCTTCCCTCCAAAGAGCCTTGGGCTTTTTCTCCCCTCCAAACATTTAACTTACTTGCAGGGCTGACAGAAAAGCAGTAGACTTTTTTTTCAAATATCCATTTGCCTTCCCATTTATCTACTTTGATCTAAAATATAGAACCTGATGGATGCCCTAGGTAAATCAAACATTTTCTGTCTGCCAAAACGGTTTTGCAAATGCTTATTTCATGCCATTACCATTTTTCTGTTTCTAGTAGTAAATCAAAAAGTATCACCCATTCATCCACTTTAAAAGTAATGCCTTTTCTTTGCATAATTACACATACCCAGTGGAGATCTGTATGCACAGTAAATCTATTCCTTTAAAAGGTTTCGCCTTAAGTACCACAGTGACATAAATTGGTGTAGAGCAAATTTATTTATTTAATAGGTTTATTCTTTTAACTGATCTGGTAACTGTTATACTTCCATTGTTTGATTTGGGTGGGGAAGGCTTTTAATAACGTATCAGATTTAATTCTGCAGCAGATGTTTATGTAATAAGGTCTTACTCTTTACAGGATTTGTAGTAATTGATCTGTATGTGTAATTTATTCTCACTACAAGTTTGTTCTTAACTGGTGTTCAGGGGGTCTTCACTGTGTCTCTAGTAGATCCTTGAGAATTAAATAGTTTAACAAATGTAATGAGCAAACCTGAAAGAAGTACAAATAGGGAACTGTATGTATTTGGACATTACCTCACCAAATGCATAAGTAACATAAATTTGGTATTAAAAGTGAGAAATTGCCACAAACAAATGTATTCTGGTAACAAGCACCCTGGACAGTATTTTGGCAAAGTAAAAATTTTAAAAATGGATCTCTTCATCATTCTCATGTAAACTTGTTCATTTTTATCAGTCATGCTTGTAGCTCTCAGGGGTGTAAAACCTAAAGCAGACAAGCCCAGCTGGTGGGATCCTGAGAGTGTAATGAATTTTTTTTTAGCAGATCCAAGTTGATTTTTAGGCTTAATAGAGTTATTTTTGATTTCCCTGTGAGTGAAATTGTAAGAAGCATATTTAAATAAATAAATAAAATAGGGAACTTTACCAGAACAACAAAGGTAGCAAAACACCAGAGCCTAATTGTAGCTGAGCACATAAACATATCCTGAGTGCATTTGAAATTGTGGTTACAGTGCACTCCTGCAAATATTTACATAGACGTTCAATTTAATGCACACAGAAGTCTTGAGACATGCACTGGGTCTAAGAATATACAAGATTGTAGGTTAGGTTGTGACATGAGTTAAGTCATGGAGAACTGAACAAAACTTGTAGTGTAACTGTTTTTCTGTGGATGTACTTTCTGTGGCACTGGAAGTGAAAGCGAAACTTCAGTTGGCTGCATTTATTTAGGTTATGCATTAAAAACACTCAAAACATTCTGGGGAGAGGATGGTTCACAGTAAAGTTTCGAGTCTTGTATCTCAGTTAATTAGGGTAATTTTATGAATATAATCAAAATATTCAACCCTATGATTTTTCACTATTCATTTCACAATGTTATCGCTTCACAGCAGTATTGGAAAGAGTAACAAATGCTGGGAAGGAAGGTGGTGGCGTGGGGAAGCAGGGAAAATACCCCATGTGAGTGTTAAGGAGCAGATTCAGTAGTGGTGTGTTGACTTTGTCTGTTTTACATATTCTGAATATCTGCCTGATTCTTGTTTTAGACCAATTCTAGCCATTGCATTTCATGCCTAATACTGATGTGTTATGGTAAATCACAGGTTCTCTTTAGTGTTTAGGTGTATGCATAAATATGCATGCAGCCTAGCCCAGCTGTTTCAGCGAACCTGAGCAACATATTTCCAGAGAGATGCATACACTGAGTAGGAAGAAAAAACACTTTTAGCTAGTTTATAGTTGTTCCTGATAATTTTAATGGCAGGATTGTGTGATCTTTTTGCTTGTGATAGGAGAGACTGTCTTAGTAAGTGACAAAGATGCCTCTTTGAATCCTGTGTCCAAGAATGCGGTCAGGGGAGCTGCTAACTGGGAGCACTGGGGGCTGCAGCCTCCCCTGATGGAAACAGCCTCCCCTCTGTTATGGGGTTGAGAATCAGAGGAGCCACCTTAAAGGGTGAGAGAGTACCTCAGCTTCCAGACTGGCTCAATCTTTGTCTTCCCATGCTGTTTGCATCGATGCTAATCAATGTTAATTATGGTAGTGGGGCTTGTGATGTACTCATTATAAGACCCATCCTACTTTTCTGTGCTTCTACAGTCTGTAACACAATAGAGCCCTGATTGGGGTTCCCTAGATGCTACAAATAGTAATACAAGTAGTTGTTATGAATACATGGTTCATGGTGCAAGACTACCAAGCCCAGTTCCTGCAGCCTACTGAAGCATTGCTTGGCGTTTCTGTCCACGTCACCCGGTATGCCATAGTGAGCGATGTGCCTGATAGCTGGGACATCAGTGCAGGAAGCCATTTGAGCTTGTGTGTGTTTAAGTAGGTGCTTGTTTTTAAGCTTGTACTTGTATTTGTGGTTGTTGGTGTAAATATACTTGAAGTTAAGCCCGTGCTTTAACACTTGTTTGACTCAAGATCCTTATTCCACTAGGTTCCCATTGCACTACCGCTCCGTTAACAGTGCCAAAAGCTGATGGCCACTGCGGGGTGGTGTGCCAGGATATTTGTTTCTTTCTCAAGTCGGAGGTTAGGTACAAGAGCTGGGAGATGCTTCCAGCTTAGAGCTGAGCTAGTTGCATGCAGGTTGTAGCATGGGTGCCCACCTCCTGCTGGGCCCAGAGCAGGTGGAAGCCAGGAGCCAGGAGCTGGCACTTCCTCTTCTCAAGGGCCTGCAGTCACCTTCCTGGCCGCCGTTGCTCCATGCTGGGCACCCTGGTACTGAGCTGCTCTCTGACAGGCACAGACCTTGTGATGGATTTGGTTCAGTTGGGCTGTTAGCCTCGCTGTGAATTTCAGAGCTACTGTTTATATGCATTAATTGGTTTAAATAATACTATTAAGCCCTTGACTCTGCAGTCCCAGGTGTTACCCTCTTGAATTCCAGTGACTGAAACAGACTCATAAATCTTTATCAAAGAAAGTTTTCCACAAACAGACCCTTATTGCTTGTTTGTTTTTGTTTTGTTTTGTTTTTTCTTTTATATATATATATATATATATTTATATATATATAAAGGTATACTGGTTCTACTCCCATTTTTTTTCACTTCCCACTGGATGGCATGCCTGGTTCATAGTTACCTGTGTGTGGTTTAGGTGATTCAATTTAACTCTCTCATTTAACTCTCTCTCAAACTAACTCTCATTAGTTGTCTGTTGCATACAGCAGTGTGCTTACCAAGCTTGTGTAACAAAAATGGTTTAAATTGTTAATGTCTGTTACCTCTCTTGACTGTCTATGTTGTTTTTAAAAGGAATTTGAGTCAGTGTTGAGTTGTTTCTGTGTTTGTAATTAACTTAAAATATTTAGTATAGTAGCTAGATTTTTCCCTGTTAACAACTGTGCTTTACTGAAATTTCATGATCTACAGCACACCCTAGTGATATCTGGAAATCATGAAGTTAGATCCAGTCAATTTTACTTGCTCTGCGGTGATACAAAACTTAGGAGTCCACTAAGCCAAGTTCACAGAAGTAAATGCCTCCATATCCAAAATGGGAAGAGGTTTAATTCCTTGGCTTATCAACAAAAAGTAGCCTGGTATATTCCTCTGTGGAAAGAGCATCTGTATAATGAGTTCCTTTGGATTTCAATCTGGAGTGTTGGACGCATTTTGACAACAGACCATGGGGAAAAGCAGATAGTTGAGAAGAGAGAACAGTTGTTGGGGGGTTTCTTTGAAACTGGAGAGAGCATGGAAGGAGAGATCGGATGTGAATACAAACAGCATGGAGGAAACCTGCAGGCAGTCTTTGCAGGTCAGAAGTCCGAAAGAGCTTTTAGTATCTTATAACCAAAACATTACAAATTATGATAGATATTCAGTTGCTTCTTTTGCAGAAGGTTAGATCACTTGTGGTTTTTTTTCGGATGATGGTACCTCTATTTAGTTTTCAGTGGCTAGCAGGCCCCATGTGACCCTGCACAGGAATGTGTACCTACTCAACTTTTAAGGTGATCTTGCACTCAGTTTCTCCTGGATTAGCATCTGTATTTCACTAATTTGATTTCTTCTTAACTGAATGCACAGAATGCTAAGGGTTCTGAATTGGCAGCTTGTTGACCCTCTGAGAGCATGAGAAGAGAAAGCAAGGTTGAGAAGGACTCTAAGGTGTTTATTTATATAGCCAAGAAGGAAAGCAAATATTTATTGGAGGTGAAATCGAATTGATAATGTATGGATAACACTGAATGTCAGTGAAAACAGTAAGAGTATCAGAGAAAAGAGTGTAGGTTTTTAAGTTAATGGTTGTTGAAGTTAAACCTCATGAATTCTCAAAGGGAAGCAGAATTCATCAGAGACAAGAGTTAACATTACTGTAACCTCCCAAGGTGTGAAAGCTGGAGAGCATCCATTGCAGATGCTGTCAAGCACTCCAGGAGGCTCGTGCCCAGTCCACTACACCTGTAGACTTGCTGTTGTTACCTCTGTGTGCCTAAGCTCCAAACAGCTAAGCTATCTCAGGAAAAGCAGTAGGGTTGGCCAGGGAGCACTGCATGCCAGCGAATGAGCAGCCCTGAGGCTGTTCTGATTTTCACGAGGGGTCATGAAACCCTGACAAATGCAACGTACCACATCCCGGTACCCTTGACCAGCTTGCAGCTGCAGCTTGGCTCAACTGAAATATCTGCTCCTGTACCGCTGTTAGATCCACAGAGCACTGATTGCCTGTGCAAGGCATACACAAAAAACCTGTAGTATTTGGGGGAAAGTATTCTGAAAGACCTCTGCATTTCACTCTTGTCAGGTAATCCAAACAATAAAGGAAATGAGTGTTTTGTTTTATGTAGATAAAAACAAAAAGTTTGCAATAATTTATGGTATTTATTTAAATGACATGCAAATTACTTTGTGAAACTTAGGGGGGAAAGCGGCACAACTGAAACAGCACAATTGTTTCCAAGAATGCCTTGCATTCATTTCAAATCCACATACAATATTTCATTCATGCTTAATTATTTCCCCCATGCTAGTCTAAGCATTACTAGTTCCCTTTGTCTTTTTGCTTTTGCATGCAGTGTGATTAGCAAAACTGCTTGTGCTCTACCAACTTCTGCACATATGGGGTTTAGCCTCATTGTTTGAGGGGTGGAGCAACAAGCAATATGAACACTCATGCTGCCAAATTTGGCACACATGAGCCCTCCAAAGTATACAGATATCACCCGTTTCATTTAAATCCCTGTCCATATTTTGCATTGCTACCAGAACAGCAACTCCATTGTCTGGGTGTATTATTTGAAGCAGCTTTTCTCCCATTGTTTGTGTACTGTAATCCTTGAGGTTTCTGTAGTCATCATGAGCAGCTTACTTGAAAGAAATCACTTAGCTCTCACAGATCACTCTCTGAACCTGCTGGCAAAGGAACAGGCCATGACTAAAGCATGAGACCTGTGATCTTTCTGAAGAAAATCTCTTCAGTCGAGTTTATAATTTGTTGCTTTCATGGGGCTCTGTTCTCAGGGTTTGGACTCAGTGTTATCTTTTCGTCCCCCATGGATTTTTTTTCTACAAGGCATTATGGGAACGTAAGCTGGAAAAAAAAAAAAAAAAAAAAAAAAAAAAGAGTAATGCTTGCTGTGGATGTGTACCCTAACAACATTTTACACACGTTTCAAATACTGGCAAAGGGAGACATCTACCGTTTGACAGAAATTAAGGATAGTTGTTTATTCTAATTGCGGCAAAATCTTAGCCGTTTATTCTTCCATGGTATAGAGATTGGCATATCCTGCTGTGAGTCTTTTCAATAGACTTGAGAACTTAATGCTTAGGGTAGAATAAAAGGTCCCCTGGAACTTATCACAGAAAAGGAAGGGGCTGCTCAGTTCTTTCCCTTTCTATCATTCAGTCATTTGCATGGTTGGTGCCGTCTGCGCCAGTGGCACTTGCATCTCAAGGCTGTGTGTATGCACACTCTTGTAGGTAAAGGAATTTGGCACAAGCCCCTTATAAATTTTTTGTCCATTAAAGGTCTTGAATGCACATCATTTTACTCCTGAGACAGCTATTTATGAGATTTTGAAGACTGGTTCCCAAAATGAGGCCTGCAGAAAGCCAGCAAAGGGCTTCTTTATAGTTTGTAAAGAATGGGTGTACTCCAGTTCTTTTTGTTTTCAAAGTCTAGATCACATCCTAGAACAACTATAAATACAGTATAAATGCTGCTTTTCATTTAGCTTAGCTATAGCTCTTTAGACAATCTTGTAGCCACCGAGGCATTATGTGATCCCAAATGGTGACACCCTTGTGACTGCAAGTAAAGGAGAGGTAGCTGAAGAGACAGTATTAAAACATAATGTGCTCAACTGTGCCAAGTCTGAAAATTCCATTTTAAGACATTTGAGTATTTCCAAAGGCTTCTGGAAGCTTTGAATCTGGTCTATCATAGTACAGAGGGATTCAAATTCATCTTTCCATCATGTTGCCTCCAAAAAGTCACATGAGAAAACAAAATCAGAGAGTGCAATTGGTGTCAGCTGGCCTCTTCTCTTCCTCCTCAGTGAATCTGAGCCCCTCTCCTCTTGCCTGTCACATTGTCAGAATTCAGACCCAGGAAGGCTTGAGATAACTGTTCTGTGTTCCCAGAAGAACAGGAAGCTTTGTCCAACAGCTATGTGGATGTCGGGCTCTCTTTCAGCACCTGTGACGTTGGTATAAATTTGGAAGTGAAGTTAGCCATGGACCCTTCACTCTGATGGGACTTATAATCAGTTAAAATTTTACTCTTTGTGTCCCTGAAGTACTGTATATTTATGGCCAGAATTTTATGTAGCCAGACATTTACTATTCTCAGGCTCCACAAGCACTGAGTTACAATATGGATTGCTTTACTACTGAATAGTATCAACCATGGAAATCTCACTGATGTCATTCCAGACTCCTTCAAATACGATCCTTCCATCCTTGATACTAGAATGCTTTATTCTTACCTGCATTTACTGTACACATTTTAGATCTGATTTTGAACTTTGTCTGCCTTTTGTGCCCTTTAGTTAGAGGTATGGAGAAACCTCAGATATGTAAATTCAGAAGAAAATAAAAAAAGTGGAGGGAAGTGGTGGTAGGAGATTCTCTTATTTAGTTCCTCACAGATATTTTGTGTAGCTCATTTTTACCAGGATTTTCCTTGCACTTCAGTGTTCAGGCATGCTATAACATATGAACATAGAAACTAATTTCGGGACACTGACTTTTACATTCATATTCACTGTAGCTTTTTCTGAAAACATTACAGAATGGCTACTCTGTGCCAGTAAATGCAATTATTGAATTAGGCTGCTGAGGAGGAAAAAACAAAAAAAACAAAAAAAAAAAAAACCACCACACAACCACAGCATAAATGATTATTATAGTGAGTCTAGAAGAGCAGAAGATAGGTGTACTGTTTGCAGTTAAGGAAACATACTTTAATTATCTGTAACAGCTTGGATAGCACTAGCTAGCGATGTATACTTTATTCCAAAGCACTAGCCTGTATTTTTGGATCATCCTTCAAGAATGAGATGATACGAGGTAATTAATAGTGTTTTGTGACCTTCTGCACCGGTAGTCCATCGTTTTGGCATTGAAACTGATTATGCCCAACTTGTCACTTCATCACTTGCGAGTATGTGCAGAGAGACCAAAGAAGCACCTCTTAGAGCAGCAGTGGAATGATTTAGTTCAGACACACTTCTCCACATTCACCCTGTTTCCTACAAGCTGATGAGGCAAACCTTCTTTTTGCTTAATGTCACATAAGGTACACTGAAAGGCTGTGAAGTGACAGATGTTCTGTAACTTCACTTCATATGCAAAAACCTGTTATATCGTTTATTTGCATTCAATTAGAAGTCAGACCCTGATGAATATCTAATGTAGGAAATGGGGAAAAGATTTGCCATCAAGCATATGCTTTGCTTGTAGTGGATCTCTGTAGCCTCCTATTGTGTCTTCCTGTAGTGAATTGGGTAAAATTGTCATTTTTACTATATTATTTACACCTGCACGCACTGAGATGAAGAGTGCTAATAGGTGAAAATTGGAGTTAGGTTACTGCTTTTCGAATTTCTTTTTACTTTTGTCATTACACAGAGCTCTGGAGAAAGCATGATTCCTTTTAAACAGCCATTCTGTAGCTGCAGAATTTCCCTTACAGGAAAAGCCGGGCTCTGTTCAAGTGCTAATGCATTGCTTTTATTTATTTATTTTCTCTTTCGGTATAGGTTGTGCCTCGTTTTGTGAAGTTCACAATTTCTTGGTAATCCAGAATGTAATATGAAGAAGTTAAAATACTAAGTGTGGTGTTTTCAAGAAGGGAAGATTCAAATTATAATATGAAGAGAAGTAGCAGACTCCTTTAGAACAGATTCTTGTTCCTGTGACCCTTCAGAGCATGCATGTGGTGGTTCTGTATTTATCTAGAGAGAGATACAGGTTGTGTGGAACCCCAGACATTAGACAGAGCTGAGCTGGGAGGAACTGATACAAACCTCTTGCCCTTCCAAGCTTGGATATGGTCAGAAACCTGCTTTGTTACATCTCCTGTCCCCTTTCTTCTCTGTGACCACTCCCTCCCATTGCACATTCTAAGGAATGCACAGAATTTCTTCCATTTTCTTCTTTCCTACGTGCTTTGATGAAATAACATTGTGAATTAAGCCGTCCTCACCAGTATACAAGTTAATGCGTTGGCACAGAAGGGGAATCTCACTGCACGTTTTTAGGTGCTTTACAGACTAAGGCACGTTGATCTATATTACTTGCACATACCTCATGTTTTGTAGATTTGTTTCCTGACATTGTAATAGTGAGAAATTTAGAGATTGCATGGGATAAAAAAGTGCAACTACATGAAACTACAAGTCTGCCACGGACAGTTGCCTAACCCTTGTATTTTCTCAGGGAATCTCTGGCACAGAAGAAAGTTTAGAGAACCAGTGTCTTCAACTATTTTTCCCCCTCCTAACAAGATTAAGTGCCTCAATTTACAAATCTGCCATGGTTTCCCGAGAAGGTAATAGGTATTTCAGATAATTGTATCAGGTATTTCAGGACAATTCCTCCAGCACTGAGCCTGTTCCTGATGGACATTTTCTCTAGACCCTGTACAGAGCAGGCAGGAAGCCAGAATGAATCAGTCTGTTGGTAGCAACGGCCAATCTCCAGCTGAAATCATTCCTGGCCCCCCTTTGGCCTATCTCCGAGTATGTCAAAAGCTGCAAATTAGGGGATTTTTCTTTTCCTGTTTCTTTTTAGGAGTACAGAGTTCCTGGTAACCTGAAGAAGAAAAAGGCACAAAACATCCTGCTAAAGGAAATTAAATAGTGAGTGGATGCTGATAAAAGGCAAAGGGAACCAGTATAGGAATAGAAATGCCATCTACTACTTATAAGAGCCTAGCATACTGTGGAAAACACAGTGAGATCCTTGGCAGGATCCAAGCTGCAGCAGGACTTCCTTGAACTGCTCTCACTCTACCACCTCCTAGAATTTAAAAGGCATATGGATGTTTATCTCAGGTGCTAGTTATTTCTTCTGTTGAAATGGACATAAACACATGCTGGAATTACAGTGACAGGTATATGTTATTCACAATCCGGTAAGAGACGATACAGCCGGCAGAGCTATCTCTTTCATTCAAGATCATGGTTTCCCAAAGGGCACGTGTGGACCGAACCCCTGAGGTGGCTAGGTGGTCGGGTAGCCACCAGATGGAGCCAGCTGGGCAGTAAACGTGGTCAGGAGAAAATCTCTTGCGGGTCTTCCTGCTTCAGTAAGACTAAAAATAGTAGTTTTCTGCATGGTTACATAGCAAAAACTCACAGAACGCTTGGCAGACTGTGTGGTGTGTGGATTCATGTCTGTAGGTTAATGCTCACCAAAAAAACAGGCACACCATCAGATACTGGCTGGTAACTATGTGCAGAAGGAAATCTGTGTCCAACTGATTACAGTGGCCAACTCCCATTGATTTTAACAGAGTCAAAATTTCTTGGAGAGTGTACTGTGATTTACAGTACCACTTAGAGGATACATTTTGCACAATTATCTCACATTTTCATTATAGTAACTTCTAGCATAGAAAAAAAATGGCATAATATCTGCTGATGTAGTCCTAATAAATTATTAGTGTTTATCCTTACTTTGAGTTCTGACTTAATAATTCAGTTCAGGATAGACTTATAAAAATTCCCCCCTTCAGTGGTCAGCAGGCTTCATTGCTCTTAATTTTGCTCCTAGGAAAGAAGGGGGAACTTTAGCAAATGTACGCGGCATTTTGGTTCTTTGTTCATTTTAGGGATTACATTCGCTTTTTACATCCAAATCATAAAAATCAGGAGCACCAGCAGACCTGTAACATTTTGAGTTGTTAAACGGAGAGTTATTTTATGTGATCATATAAAGCATGGGGAGGTTAAAAAGTCCCCAGTGCAACCACAGGAAAGAGACTAGAATTGTAAGTGATGTGCTTTCCTCTTCGCATCCTGCTTTTGCATCTTCTCAACGAGGAATTGAGGGGAGATGGCTGACTTTAAATCAGAGATGAAATCGTAGCAAAGACTTAGCTGACAAGAAAACAAAACCCTCACAGTAATCTATTCTTGTAAAACAGCTTTTTTAACGTTAGGCAGCGACCTTTTTAGGATTGTGCTGGTGTTCAGACGCAGCGTGGTGTTTGCAGAGCCCGTACGGGACAGCTGTTGGGCCCTGCCCCAGCCCCTCACGGCTGCGGGTGGTGCCTCAGAGCCTGGCGCCCCGCGCGGCCCCGGGCTGCTGCCTGGCCCTGCTGAGCGGGGCACGGAAACACCCGGGGGGGGCTGCTCGCAGCGGGGGTGCCCTGATGGCGTTGTTCTGGCCAGACCCGGGCCTCCTTTTTCCTCAGTAGCTCAGCCGGGGCTGGGGCCGCCCGCTGCTCGGCGCTCCCCCGGGCTCCGCGCTCGCCCTTGACGAAAGCCGGGGCGTCGCCAGGGCCGAGCACAGCCCCGGGCGGCTGCGGCGGGGCGCCGAGGAGAGGGTGGGGAAGGAGGGACCGGGCCTGGGGCTGCTCCGCTCCGCTCCCCGCCCCTCCGCCGGGGTCGCCGCCGCGGGCCGCGCTCCTCCCCCGCCGACTCCTCCTGCGGGCCCGGGGCCGCCGGCCGAGGTAGGAAGCCCGGGGCCGGGAGCCTGAGCGGGCCCGAGGGAGGAGCCGCGGCCGGGGGGGGCTCGGCGGCCGCACGGCCTCTGCCAGCGGGGCGAGCCTGCGGGGGGGGCTGGGGGAGGTGGGCGCAAGGTGGAGGCGCGGCGACGGGGACGGGGCCGGGGCCGGGGCCGAGGCGGGCCCCTGGGGGCTGTGTCACCTCCGTGTCACCGCCGGGCCGCGTCCTTCCGAGCGCCCTTCGCGGCGCAGCGCCCGGCACCGGCTCCGCAGGAGAACTGAAACGCAAAGAAACGCCAGGCGTGGCTGCGGGCGTGCTGTGCTCAGCCTGGCGCGCTGAGTGACTGCGTGTGCTTGGTGCTTTTGCAGGGAGTCGGAGGAAGCATCTTTAAAGCTGGACCGAATCCAGAAGGTACGGCTGTAGCGGGCCGCCCCAGGTGTCTGCAAGGCTCAGCGGCTCCCCGAGCGTCTGCCGTTTTTCCTTTCCTTTTGGCTTCAGTGCAGCTAGGTGATGCAAGGGGCCTGTAACTCCTGAATCTGTTCTCTGAAATGGAAAACCTAGCTGGGAAACGAAATCAGTTTCTGCTCAATTGGTAGATTAAAAAAGACGATTGGGTAGGGCTGGCGTTTCTTAAGTGATAAGGAACTTGTGGCCAGCCGATACTTAGTCATATAGCAAGCTCCGACATCCTATAGGAACCTGATGCTTCACCTTTGGGTTTCTTTGATCACAAAAAGTTATTTCATGTGTGTTAGAATTACGTTGGTTTAGGAAAAGAAGCCAGTTTGACTGCGGGTGGGTGGGGGACACATTATGGTGCTCTTGCTTGCAGGTGAGCAAGAGGCTGAATTAGGCTGGAAAAAAGGAACAGATGATGCAGGAAAGAAAGGACGGGTAGAAAGTTTGTATTTGTTGGTTAGTGATACCCACGAGGTTGACTATCTGAGGTAACAATCTCATTTTTCAAATGCAGAATTCTTCATTTTTAGGAATATGCTGTGGCAGAACAGGGTGTTTTCAACTTCTGGTAAATTCTGAGATTCCTGAAGCATTCTGGCATTAAGTCCTCTCAGATGGAGAGCCACAGGTTTGGGTAGATGCTAACCACTGTTGCAGGTCTATCCACCCAGGTAGTTAGAGATTCTCTAGCATTTCATTTGACTTCCAACCAAATATTTAAACCTTAAAATAGTTATACTTTCCTTTATCTCTTCACAAAAACCTGTGTATCCTGTGGCCTAGCCATAAAGCATGCAGTAAGTGCTAGGAAAGTTGAGAGGAAACCAATTGCAAAGCAGCTTTTCAGATGAAGAATAAATTGGCTTGCTGTAAGAGAAAATGTAAGGGAGAGGGAAAATCTGAAGTACTTGCTGAACCTGGCCTTGAGAGCTCATCAAGAGCCCGGCTTACTTTAGGTGTCAGAAAAACTAGCCTCATGTAGTTAGCTTTGATCCTCAGCAAGATCTGTATTGTGCTGCCCTGTCAGTGCTGCAAAGCCTTCATATTGAAGAACTTTGCATGAGAAATTCTTTGGTTTAGCCCAAAGAGAAGAAGCAAATTCAGCACTCTGGCCATTGTCTGAGGTTGTGCTGAGCTGGTGCAGGACACACGGAAGTCGGTTTCCTTCTCGTTGGGAGAAAGAACTGGATTCTGCACCAGTTACAGGTTTAGAGAGCTGGTGTAGATGTTATTCTGGGTGGAAACTGGTTACTTGTTGCTATGTTAAAAAGAAATACTTTTCTTCTTGTTTTTCAACATTACCAGACTAGTGTGCTTTCTACAAGTTGTTTGTTTTGTTTTTGTTTTCTTGCTGCTCCGGGAAGAACAGAGCAGCCATTTGTTTATTACTTTGAGCTTGGATTTTATTGAGTGACATGATGGAAGCAGAGCGTGTTACTTTGTCACCAACCAACACACCCTGTTACTCTCATACACTGATGTGTCCTAAGCCTGACCAAAAAAAAAAAAAAAAAAAGCTACTGTGGTAAAATTAGGAACTGTGATGTTTTATTTAGGCTGGCATGAAGACGAATGAAGTAGTGAGAGGAATGCAACTATTTGACGAATTTCCTGCTGTGTGTCTATGGAGCTGTAGAGCATATTTGCTCCCTTTCCCAAAGAACACGTTTTTGTTCGCTGTCAGCAGTGCTTGGGTACTGCAGACATTCAGATAATTTGGAGCCAGCCATTTTAGTGCAAAAGAAACCTTTCACTTTCACAATAGCTACGTTTTAATATGGAAGTCTGTGATAGTGCTTCATGTAAACTTTGCACTGGGGAGAGCTGTTCAAGAAAGACCCACGGTTGGCTCGGGCTGAGGAGCTATGACATGCTGTGTGCGGTAAAATCTGTTCTAGAGACTGGAAAATCAAATGCTTGACTATGAGATGGGGCAAAGTTGCATGTGCAACAATGCCTCTGTGCCTTCGGGGTGTGTGTGATTATATTTTTAATCATGTTATGTGCTTTCTTTCTTTCCTCCTGCAAGACCTTTCCTGATGTGTAGTGCAGAAGGAAAGGTATTTGTGTCAGGAGCAAGCTTGTTCTTACTGTTCAGTGCCGAGTCCTATTGCCTTATTTACTGAACGCTCCATGGACTCTGCTGTTTGTTTTGAGTTGCATAATTTCTTCTCTTCATGGGTTTTTCTCTGATCCCAGTGCTCTGAAGCACAGTGTTTCACTGGTATTGAGCTTACTTTTGCAATATGAGAGGAGGATATTTTTAGTATCTGTCCTCCTAGTATTAAAGTATTTGTAAAGCTGACAGTATCTTATTGCTGTACCAAACTCAAAACCAAAGATTTATTTTTCAGTGTTTGTTGTTCTCAAACACTGTATGTAAACAGAGCGGTGGTTGAGTTTGGTCATTGTTGTGAGGGATCAGGATTTTTGCAGATAATCTTTTCTAGATTGTAGGTTGGGTGTCTGGAAAATTTAGAATAGTAACTTATTTCTAAGAAGTGTGGTTCAAGTGGCTGGCTTAACAGCACACAACCATTAGTAGCTAAATAAGGGGTAGGATTTTTTTTTTTTCTTTTTTTTTTTTTTCAGGGAAGCATTCCATTTGTTTGGTTTTTGTTTTGTTTTTTAGCAAAGAAGCTATAGTATCTCTTCATCTAGTCTCCTGTCTTGCTCACTGTACTTGCTGATACCTGCAGCACTGTGCCTTATATGTTCTTTAATATGTAATGTGCAGTAATTCCAAAAGCATGCCTATATCAGTAATAATTTAACTAGGTAATGTTTGGTGCATTACCTGCAGCACTTTCCGCTTTGCACAGCATCTCCTGGCTCCTGCTGAGTTTCCTGTGGCCCATGTAACTTCCACTTGGGAAAGCAGAATGCCCTGGTAGGGTTGCCAGATCCCTCTGGTCACAGTCCCACCCTGCCGTACACACACATCCCTTGTTTCTGGTGCATCCCGTTTATTCCCAGTCCCAGCTCTCTCTTCTGCCTCCTCTCTCCTTCCCCATGGCCCTTCCTGTCCAGGGTAGTGGTTGAGTCGCCATCCCTGGAGGTCTTCCAGAAGCATGTAGATGTAGACCTGGAGAGCATGAAGCATGTAGATGTAGACCTGGTGGTGGGCTTGTCAGTGCTCGTTTAAAGGTTGGACTGGATGGTCTTAGGGTCTTTTTGGACCGGAGTGACTCTACGATTCCTGCTCACGGTAGCCAGACCTTGGTTCAACAACCCCAGTCTTCTGCCAACTGAAATCTTAATGCAAGTGTTTAAACAAGTAAGGAAATGGAGAGAAGCAATACCAAGCAAATAATTTATGGCAAGAATTAGGACAAAGAGGAGATGCCTGGCAGATTTGTAAACTACAATCTACTAGTTATATTTGAACGGGGCTGTTTGGTTGTTCTCCTGAAGCCATATGCAAGGCTGTATAAACATGGTAATGGCTTGAGACTAAGATAATATGCTGTAGACTCAGATGGAAAGTTCAATCTTTCATTGCTATTACTGCTATATTATTTATAATATTCATTGCTGTGGTTTCAGTTGCATTTTCACTACCTATAAACTAGTTGTTTTCTGTGAAGGAAACTCCCACTTTTTTTCCCCCATATTGACTCTACCTCTGCTTTGCATAGACTCCAGAACTGTGCTTCAATCCAGCAAGAGTTAGTCCATGTTGCATCAATCAAAACTTCAGTGAAATATCTTTTTCAGGACCATAACCAGCCAAGATGCCTGTCAGGGTTGATGACGTGATGCAGCTGCTGTGCCATGTTTCCCAGGAGAAGGGAATGAAAGCTGCTGTGAAACACTCCGGTCGAGGAGCACTGGTGGCAGGTGCAACGGCGTTCCTCGGGGGCTTGATGGGAGGCCCACCGGGTATCGCTGTAGGTAAGTGTGCTTTGATTTAGGAGTAAGAAGCGTGGTTAACTCCCTGAGTGAAGAAACTAGTGAGTCTATGTAGTAGGTACGAGTAGGTTAAAGGATGTGTAGTGGCAGGATTTCATGCAACTGAGCTGTTTCAAGATGGCATTGAGTATTTTAGCTGTTCAGAAGGGTGCTGTTAAGTAGGTGTGCATCAAAAGGCATGTGTAGGTGTTTCCTATCAGGGTGACAGTAACCTTGTTGATTTAAACTCCTTTGTTGAGAATGGAAAGTCATACACAGAGCAGAAGTTTAGGTATTGACTCCTCTGAAGGCCATGGAACGAGCTATTAGAAGTTTGTTTGCTTTAGATGGGTAGAGTGCTGGTTCCCATATGCTGAGGCGTACCAGTGTCAATAGTGTAGCACAATCCTGAGAGCAAGCTGACAGCTTGTTATTGGGAGCTCTGCTCCGGCACTGCAGTAAGGGAGTGGAAATGAGGGGTGAGGCAGTGGCAGGAGCGTGAGAGACAGTGGTAGCAGTTGTGGTGGTTGAAGAAGAGCAGCAAAACAATGTTTTATTTCTGTATTTTAAAGCTACCTGCTGTCCGTTTGTTGGTGAACTTTCTTCCCCCATCTGGGAAACTTTCTAAAAATTACAAAAAGGCCAGAGTCACAAAAGTCGCATGTGCATCAGCCCTTGAATAGTCTTTGCTCTTGTGAGCACTTCCATAAATTTAAAGGGCTTATTGGTATTGGAGTAAGTGGCAGTCTCTGGGCAGCATTATAAATTGCGTGAGTTACTGTTGAAAAGCATTGTTCTGTAAGTTTGGTAGCCCTTTGAAAGAGAATGTCAGCGTAGGGCCATGACACCGACTTTCTGTTGTTACTGGTCGTAATCACATCAGCCATGCGGGATCCTTCATCTTGATGACCTGCAACCACACTTCTTACCGGAGCATTTCTTGGTCAGCTGGGGTGGGGTGTTGATTTGGTAGGTGAAAGGTTGAATGTGCCTGAATAACCCCACAAAGTTGATGGTCTTAATCTCTGTTAGCTACCTTCTGAGGTGTGGACTTCATGGGTGCAGTGGGAAGGTGCTATTTGGGGCTTGGCAGAAACAGAAAGCTCTGATCATTCTGGGAATCTATAGTAAGAGATGACATGTTAATGGCCACTGATAAGGCAGTTGTCAGTGCTTGTTTTTTCCATGGAGAGGGATTTAGATGATAATAGAGCGTATTTTAAAAAGACGGCTGCCTAAAGGATGCTGTTTTGCTTCTGAATTATAGCTTGAAATTGTTAGCTTCGATTGTGTGGAGTTCTTTTGTGATTGTTGTTGATGTAAAAAGCTGTAAAAATCCTTTTTGGTGCTTTGAACGTCATGTGTAAACCTTGTTGAAAGTAAACGTAAATGTGCCCGTCCATGCAACTCTGCACAGATTTCTTATACAGGTGGGAATGCCTCTGAATAGAAATTCAGGTTTTACCATCATTTGCTAGAGGGTAACATCTCTCTCTGTTTTCTAGGAGGAGCACTTGGTGGATTACTTGGTGCCTGGATGAATAGTGGACAGTTCAGGCCAGTCCCTCAGATATTATTGGAATTGCCTCCTACTGAGCAGCAGAAACTCTATGATGAAGCAATGGATATACTCAAGCGCTTAGACTGGACTGATGTCGTTCAGCTGACTGCTCTCGTAATGGGAAATGCGAGTCTGCAGCAGAAGTTGGCAGGAGTGGTGATGAATTACCTCTCCAGAGAGCTAAGAGCAGAGATACAGTATGGAGAATAAACCTTTCCAGATCAGGTTTTTACACTGTAATGAATTCTACTCTGACAATTGTGATTCTTCAACATAGTAATTATTAGTTATAATTATTAATTATGAAGTTAGACAAATCTAAGTATCTTTTTCATTTTTTTGTTTGTTGTTTGTAAAACTAGTCTTTTGTATTTTCCTGTTATGTAATTATGACCTGCCATGTAATTTTGAATTAATGTGCACCGGAATTTAGTTCAAAATCACTGAAGGGGGACTTACACTTCTCAAATGGTAATGTAGCACACGGTTTAAAAAAAAAAAAAAGTCATTGTATTTTATTTAGGAATGTAAAGCATTTCTACAAACAGGATTACATTTCTTCTGTAACGGCCTGTAGGTGTCAAAGTGGCTAAGGAACGCTGAAGAATTTTATCTTTTGAGTCCTGCAAAGGAGAGTTAATAGAAAGTACTTCTACTGTGAATTCAAAAATTTCAAGCCTTTCTTTATTTTTTTGAGATTTTTTCTTGAGTATTCCTTTCTGTAAGTAGTGAAGCCAATACCTAAACAGACAAAGCAACAGGAAACTACTGTACACAATTAGTTGTTCCTGGTGTCCTAGAACGGGAAGGTATGGCAAGAAGACTATTAAAAGAGGGGGGAGGGAAATCTGCCATTTTTATACTATCTCTAGAATTAGCTTGTCATATTAGCATCAGTTTCCCACCTGGATCTGAACATCTGCTCCTCTGTTTTCATTAAAATATTCCTAAGAAGCATCATAATGGCTCTGTTTTGCTTTAGAGTAAATGAACTCTTTAAAACTGGGCACTTAATACCTTAGCCAGTAGTTCACCATTTGTTTAAAGGCACTTGAGAAACAAGTTTGTAAATAGAAATATGTGCAGATGTACATTTTTTTTTTTTTTTAATGTTGGAACAAGTGAAACTGCTCTGATAGTTTTGTTTTTCCCCTAAAACAAAGATTTCTCTGTGTGTTTCTCTGAGGTTTATCAAAGTTGGATTTTCAGTGGGGAAGCTTTTAACTCAAAAGTTGCTGTTGTATACATTTGATTAATTTACTTCTGTAGGTATATGTTGCCATTGGTAAATACAGTTTATTTTCCTGCCTGGAGTGCAGGGCAATAATTCTTATCATTTGAAAACACTTTTTCAGTGAAGTGGAAGACGGAAGCAAATGGTAAGTGGGAACTTCCTACCTTCTTGTAGTAGTTTCATAATACAAACCTGAAATCAGTGTGTTTTTTTTTTTTTTCAGTTTAATTGACAGCTTGCACACACTGCAATTTGCTTTTTAAGGCTTCACATGCTCTAAAATACTATTTTTATGAAGGCTGATATTTGCAATTTTGTGATTAATTCACAAATTAAGTTTGCTCTTTCTAAAATAACACCCTGCTAACGGCAGCAGATGACTGAAT
Organism: Anas acuta; assembly: GCF_963932015.1. Classification (NCBI taxonomy): domain Eukaryota; kingdom Metazoa; phylum Chordata; class Aves; order Anseriformes; family Anatidae; genus Anas; species Anas acuta. The sequence goes on along the minus strand of NC_088988.1, from coordinate 19,756,994 downwards.
GATACACTAAGAGAGAGAGACCAGCCCTCTTGCAGTTGGCAGTTTGAACACAGACATGAGAAAATTTAACATCCAAATGTGAAGTAGAAGTAAGCTGTAGAAAAGATGTTGGTTTCAATGAATTTAGTAGTAGCCACTATTTAAACAGATCACCAGCAGATTACACTGTGGATTCAGACATCAGGATAGTGGCTTTCATTTTATATAGGTATTCATAAATTGGGTCTCAGAATTCAGGTACAGAATTAATTTGTATGGCTCATGCCAGTGTCATAGCCATGAAATGGAGCTTACATTATGTGAATACCAGTCCTGCTCTGTCCAATGTTACTCTGTTCCTGGGGTATTCTTTCAAATGCTTTTTATTAGACACTTAGAAATGTTAAACTGTTTTTAATCACAAACTTTCAGCCTTCACTGTAGTGTATAGGGATTATGAGCTATAAGTGTATGAAGAGAAACCTAGACTAAGTTGTTTGGAATTTTGTTGGGGGCCAGTCTAGCTTATGTTAAACCTTACTGCCACGGAGCTCTTGAGGAGCTTCATACTCTGTGCTACAGAGTAACATGCTCTTAGCCATTATAAATTTAATTTACACATGTTTTCAGGTGACTTGAAGTAGAGTCAGAAAGAAGTGATTGAATTGTTTGTTCTCTGTATCACTATTTAATTGGTTTAATGTACATGGAACTCCTTGGAAGGTGGCAGCTACCTATTTTCAGAGGGGTAGGAATAGGTTTGCAGCAAGATTTGCAGTTTGGTCTGAAATACTTTTCACTGCTCGTAATAGAAGAAGAAAAGAATGCAGCTCAGCTGTTTATCTCAAGTGAGTTTGGATGTACAAGAAGTAGTAAATAACCACCTGTAGTTAAGGAGACCTCCTTGAGCTGGAGGACCGGGACGGTGGGGATGACAAACTCCCAACCGACCCTGAACGTGTGCGGGATTTGCTACTCCACCTGGATCCCTACAAGTCCATGGGTCCAGATGGGATTCATCCCCGGGTGCTGAAAGAGCTGGCGGACGTCATCGCGGAACCTCTCTCAATTATTTTTCAACGATCCTGGGAATTTGGAGAGGTCCCGGTAGACTGGAAGCTGGCAAATGTTGTGCCGATTTTCAAGAAGGGTCAGAAAGAAGACCCTAGCAAATACAGGCCTGTCAGTCTCACGTCAGTGCCTGGTAAAATCATGGAGAAGATGGTCCTCGAACTTATTGAGGCGCACCTGGGGGACAAAGCAGTCATTGGTCCCAGCCAGCATGGGTTTGTGAAGGGTAGGTCCTGCCTAACTGACCTGATTTCCTTTTATGATAAGATCACCCGTATGGTGGACCAAGGGAAACCAGCTGATGTGATTTTTTTGGACTTCAGCAAGGCTTTTGACATGGTTTCCCATAGGATCCTACTGGACAAAATGTCCACCATACAGCTAAATAAAAACATCATACGATGGGTGAGCAATTGGCTAACGGGCAGGGCCCAAAGGGTTATGGTGAATGGGGCTGTGTCAGGCTGGCGGGCGGTCACCAGTGGGGTCCCTCAAGGCTCCATTTTAGGGCTGGTACTTTTCAATATTTTTATAAACGATCTGGATGTAGGAATAGAAGGTATTTTGAGCAAGTTTGCCGATGACACCAAACTTGGAGGAGTTGTGGACTCTGTTGAGGGTGGAAAGGCCTTGCAGAGGGATCTGGATAGGTTGGAGAGCTGGGCGATCGCCAACCGCATGAAGTTCAATAAGAGCAAGTGCCGGGTCCTGCACCTGGGACGGGGAAACCCTGGCTGCACGTACAGACTGGGCGATGAGACGCTGGAGAGCAGCCTAGAAGAGAGGGATCTGGGGGTCGTGGTAGACAGCAAGTTGAATATGAGCCAGCAGTGTGCCCTGGCAGCCAGGAGGGCCAACCGTGTCCTGGGGTGCATCAAGCACGGCATCGCTAGTAGGTCGAGGGAGGTGATTGTCCCGCTCTACTCTGCGCTGGTGCGGCCTCACCTCGAGTACTGTGTGCAGTTCTGGGCACCACAGTATAAAAAGGACATGAAACTGTTGGAGAGTGTCCAGAGGAGGGCTACGAAGATGGTGAAAGGCCTGGAGGGGAAGACGTACGAGGAACGGCTGAGGGCATTGGGCCTGTTCAGCCTGGAGAAGAGGAGGCTGAGGGGAGACCTCATCGCAGTCTACAACTTCCTCGTAAGGGGGTGTCGAGAGGCAGGAGACCTTTTCTCCATTAACACCAGCGACAGGACCCGCGGGAACGGGGTTAAGCTGAGGCAGGGGAAGTTTAGGCTTGACATCAGGAGGAAGTTCTTCACAGAGAGAGTGGTTGCACACTGGAACAGGCTCCCCAGGGAAGTGGTCACTGCACCGAGCCTGACTGAATTTAAGAAGAGATTGGACTGTGCACTTAGTCACATGGTCTGAACTTTTGGGTAGACCTGTGCGGTGTCAAGAGTTGGACTTGATGATCCTTAAAGGTCCCTTCCAACTCAGGATATTCTATGATTCTATGATTCTATGATACGTAGCTACTGTGGGAGAATAAGCATGGGAACCCACAACATTCAGTGTTTTTATTTTAACAATTTATGGCAGTTCATGCTGTTGAATGCTGCAGAAAGATCAAATTCGTCCATATTTCTCTGACTGCAGACTCAGGCTATAGTGTCCAGGTCACCACAGTATTTGCATCTTCGCGTTACTGGGGTATTTGGGCAAGTTAAAAGAACTATTCAGCAAATTTGATCATCTGAGGAAAAGACCTGTGTGAGAATGTGTTAATATCAATCTGCTAGTGTTCTTCGGTACTTGTGTGGCTGTCCACCACTGCATCCCTTGTCATTATTGGAAACAGCCACAGGCAGGGGATGACATCCTCTGAAATCCATTGCAGCTGTATAATGTCCAGGCTAAGTGTAGGACAGAGGCATCACTGAGGAAACAAGGTAAAGCAGTGCCAGCAGTTTCAGGAAGCAGCTGAGTCACTATAGGTAGATGTACATATTTATATAACAAATCCACCTGTGATGCTGGTTATTAACCTGGTTTGGTTGTAGATATGACAGAATCAAGCTAGATTTTTCACTGGCAGATGCTGTATTTTTAGGTAATTTTTTTCCCCTGGTCTTTTTTTAGTTATCTGGTTTAAAAATAGAAAGCAAGCATAATTATCAAGTGTTACGTTAGCAAACAGAGGGAATTTTTATTTATATGCTTTATTTAAAAGCAATCCTGAATTCCAACATAGATTAGCCATTGAGATATGCCATCTAGTGGCAATTAGCTTAATTCTCAAATTTGCTTGTCTCTGCTGCCTCTATTTTTTTCTATAAAAAGTGGGGATATGTTTTTTTTCCATTAGTCTCTTAAATCCTTGGCTTCGGTGAATTTGCATTAGATCACAAATATCAGCCCAGCTATGACTAGAATTCAAGTACATTCCCTGATTAAGTTTTTTTCTTTTTTAGTGGTATTTATCTCATGTGAGCTATGACTGCCTGAAGTTTACTGCGGCTGTGTGTCACTTTTCATTACAATGAGAAAATGCCCAATCAGCAAGAGGAGGGCAATTCTGCCCTTATGAATACTGAAGGACAAGTGGATTTTATGAGCTGAGCACCAGCCAGTTTGGAAAGAATGAGTGACCACTGGTGAGTTGACAAGCCAGGTAAAGCCACCGGCTCTGCCTGGGCGCCACTGCCTTAGGAACAGTGCTTACTACTCACATATGGCTGGCTGGCCCATGCTTAATTGCTGTTCATGTGGGTCCTGCTCCCCTCTGGGCTTCAAAGCTATTATCATCAAGTTGGAAAGACTTAGGTTATAAGCAGTATTAAGTCATTTCTTGGTGAAGTTTACCAGCCACATCTCATATTCTTTGTTAACCGGCCTCTGTTCCTGACAGCTTTTGTTTTGTGTAAGCCTAGTTTTCACAGCTCATGTTTTTGTTAAGTCAGTGCTTCATAGATTTCCATTGCAAGTCAAGTATTTTCTATGAAATCCAAATAAGTTACAAAAAATGTAGAGATACTAAAGACTGGGCAGTTTCTGAGAACCCTATGAAATTTCTGTGCTGCTGCATTGCCAAGTCAGTCATCCAACAGGAACAGCAGTATTAGAAAGCTGTGTGACACAAAGCCTCCCTCAGCTGAACGCTGCTTTGGGAGAGGCTTCTGGTACAGCACTACCATGCATCTGTTTGAGAGGCTTGTGCATGATTTTCTCTTTGAGCCTTATATAATTGTTCACTCAAGATTCCAGCATCTTTGCCAGATTTGTTAGAAGTGTTCAGTTTGTTCCTCTAGAAAGTCACATAAAAGTCGCTGACAGTATTTGTGTTCATGCAGCAAAAGACCAAAACTCATGCTTCTTTTATAGCTAAAATCAAAATTGGTTCAAACAGACAAGTTTAATAAACAGTGATGACAGGAGCAAGGAGAATGACAGGCATCAACTCTTCACATCAGAGAACTGCTTAAACAAATCCTTTTTTTTTTTTAACTTTTTAACTGTGAACTGATTTGTATATTATTTGGTTAATAGTGTACACACAATGCAACCTGTTTATTACCCTACTATTACCTAATTAACAAAATATATATATATATATATCTCCTCCATGTCAAAGGTAGGTAAATCATTAAAACATTGGTCTATGCTACGTGCACTACTGAAATTTTAGTTCAGTTGGCCTTTGCTTTGCAGGCCAATCTTCTGTTAGTAATTTTAGCAGCTGGCGAGCGCGTTCATGATGGCAGGACGATGCTGTTGCATAGCAATGTTCTCAAAATTCCAGCTTTGCATGTACCAGTGGTGAAGAGAAACTGGACGTTGTGTTAGGTTAAGTGAGGCCCAAGAGCACCCTTGCCCTTGGCAAGCTTAAGGAGCATTTGGCTGTGAGAATTCTGTCCTTGCTAGTCACTGTCAGGGTGCAGACTTTCTGGAGGGTCTTGTTCCCAACTGCATCTGAGACTTCTAAGGTCAGTCCTCTCGAATTCTCCTTTCCATGAGGAGAACTAGACTCAGACCTTCAGCTAAGGACAGGGAACAGGGTGCTAGAATGGTGCACCATGGTGGCATTCTGTGCTGGCTGTGGCATTGGCGAATTATCATCATATCATATATAGAATGGCTCAGGTTGGAAGGGACCTTAAAGATCATCTAGTTCCAACCCCCTGCCATAGTGTTCTGCAGGGTGTTTGCCTTGCCAGCTGAGGAGGGTGTGCTGGCTCGGAGAGTTTGTCTTTGTCACATCGGTTCTCACCTCTTCCCCTAGCATGTAAGGTAACACAAATCAGCATTATGTTGGCACTTTTTGCAGGTCATGTCCCTGTTCTTCGAGGACTGCAAACCAGTGGCTGTAAAGGGCTTTGCTGGTGAAGAGCAGTCACAACCCTGAGTCTTCATGAGCTGCTGACAATAGGGGGTGCTGTGTAGCTGTCTTTGTAGGGTTTCTTTCTTTCCAGGGACAAAAACAGTATTTGGGTTTCCTCTAGGTGCAGGCTGGTTCTCTTCCCTCCCTGCCTGTGCTGCAAATGCCTTCTCACCTTGAGAAGGATTGTTTTGGAGACAAGTTTTGCTGATCAACTTCTGGCAGTTTAAAGAAGCTGATTGATCTGCTGCAGCAAGAATTCTCTGGGTGACTTGGGCAGTCACTTAGCTCCCCCCAGTGACCTGCTTTTAGGTGGGATGGCAATGACAATGCCAAGTTACTGGTGGAGAGCTGTGCAAGGTGACAATTATGTCAGCATTGTGTTGTTATGATTTGATCATTTCATGCAATATTGTTTGAGATATTTCCAGTTGTGTGGTGTGTGATACTGTCCACTATAACTTGATTATATGCCACTGTACCCTGGCAGAACTGCATTCCCCTTTTATAGCTTGCACTTTATAGCTCCTGTCATATGTGTTTCAGTGCACCAGGTGAGTATGAATTAGTGCTATCCACTCCTCCTATTAACATTCATCTCACTTTTAGAGAGGAAAGTTTGTGGTCCAGAGGGCTTGGGTGTGCTCGGATAGCTCTTTGGAAGTGAAATTCTGCTCAGTACACATAGTGTAAAAAGCTCCCAAGACTCAGTGTGTTCCAATTTCTTTCAGACAACAGCTATTTGATGATTGCAACCCAGTGACTAGACAGTGATGGTTAGAATGCCTTTTTCCTTTTTGGTTGTTTTATAGAACATTAGCCCCTAACTAAAACATGAAGTTTCATCTTTACCTTTCTACAGATCACAGAAATATCTATGTATTTTTCAGGCTGTGGAAAAATGGAGAGAAGCAATAAGAAAATGGAGAAGAAAACAGAGAGAAGGAATACCAAGCAAATAATTTATGGCAAGAATTAGGACAAAGAGGAGATGCCTGGCAGATTTGTAAACTACAATCTACTAGTTATATTTGAACGGGGCTGTTTGGTTGTTCTCCTGAAGCCATATGCAAGGCTGTATAAACATGGTAATGGCTTGAGACTAAGATAATATGCTGTAGAATCAGACGGAAGCTTCATTCTTTCATTGCTATTATTTGCTCCTCCCTGTTCAGTCTTCTGGATTCATCCTCCGGTCTGTACTGTGGTTTCAATTGCATTTTCACTACCTATGACCAGCAGAAGTTGGCAGGAGTGGTGATGAATTACCTCTCCAGAGAGCTAAGAGCAGAGATACAGTATGGTGAATAAACCTTTCCAGATCAAGTTTTTACACTGTAATGAATTCTACTCTGACAATTGTGATTCTTCAACATAGTAATTATTAGTTCTAATTATTAATTATGAAGTTAGACAAATCTAAGTATCTTTTTTTTATTATTTATTTTTTCTTGTGTGTGTGTGTGTGAAACTAGTCTTTTGTATTTTCCTGTTATGTAATTATGACCTGCCATGTAATTTTGAATTACTGTGCACTGGGATTGATTTCAAAATCACTGAAGGGGGCATTACACTTCTCTTGACATAATGTAACACTAGGTAAAATTCATTTAAAAAACAAACAAACAAATGCAAATTTCATTTCAAATGTCGTTATATGTTATTTAGAAATTGTAATGCTCTTTATGGAAATGGTTTAAATTTCTTCTGTGAATGGCCCTTAAGTAGCTAAGGCATGTTGAAGAATTTTATCTTTTGAGTTATCTTTTATTTATCTTTTGAGTACAAAGGAGTTATGAGAAAGTACTTCTACTCTGAATTCAAAAATCTCAGGCCTTTCTTTATTCTTTGAAATATTTTTTTGAGCATTCCTTTCTGTAAGAAATGAAGCCAATACCTAAAGGAACTTAATGGAACAGGAAATGGAACTGTACAAAATTAGTTGTATCTGGTGTCCTAGGGAAGACATAGCAAGTCTGTTTAAAGGGGGAGGGGGAAGGGAAGGAGAGAAAGCAAATCAGAGAATCATTAAGGTTGGAAAAGACCTTTAAGATCATCTGGCCCAACCATCTCCCTGCCACCAATATCACTCACTAAACCACGTTCCTTATCACCACGTCCAACCTTTCCTTAAACACTCCCAGGGACGGTGACACCACCACCTCCCTGGACAACCTATTCCAATGTCTGACCACTCCTTCCGCTACTCCTTCTTCTATTTTCCAACCTCAACCTCCGCTGGTGCAGCTTGAGGCCATTCCCTCTACTCCTATTGCGAGTTACCTATGAGAAGAAGTCAACCCCCAGCTCCCTACAACTTCCTTTCAGGCGGTTGTAGAGAGCAATGAGGTCTCTCCTGAGCCTCCTCCAGACTAAGCAACCCCAGTTCCCTCAGCTGCTCCTCACAGGACTTGTGTTCCAGATCCTTCACCAGCTTTGTAGCCCTTCTCTGGACATGTTCCAGGACCTTGATGTCCTTCTTGCAGTGAGGGGCCCAAAACTGAACACAACCTGAGGTGCAGCCTCACCAGAGCAGAGTACAGGGGGCTGATCACCCCTCAGGTCCTACTGGTTAACTTATTCCTGACACAAGCCAGGATGCTGGTGGCTTTCTTGGCCACCTCATACAGCCTTGAGAGGCTCCTGTGGCCCTGCAGCGCTCTCTTAGGACCTTCTGGAAGACTGGCAGGGCCTTGCAGTGTCCTCCAGTACCCCCTGAAGGCCTTGCAGGCCTCCCCAGTGCTTTCTGCAGTCCCATTCAGTGCCCCATGCTGTGCCCCAGTGCCCCCTGCAGGCCTCCCAGCACTCCCAGTTTCCCAGTGCGGCCTGGAGGCCTGCCAGTGCACTCCGCTGCATCCTGGCTGCCCTCAGAGCCTCCTATTGCACCCTTGGGGGCTCCCCCAGCCCCTTGCTGTAGTCTACTGGAGGCCTCGAAGGGCTCTCTAGGGCACCCTGGAGGCCTCCCAAGGCACCGCAGATTGCTCTAACGCCAGCAAGAGGCCTTCCGAGGCTCTTTCCAGTGTCCTCTAAGATGCCCTGAAGGTCTTCCAATGCTCACTGCGTGCCTCCCATCAATCTCCAGTCCACCCTAGAGACTGTCTGTGTCTCACAGGAGTACACAGTACACTCTAGTTCCCCCTAAATGCCTCTCAGTGGCCCCTAGTGTCCTCTAGGGTGCCCTAGGGTTCCCCCGTACAGCCTTCAGGCCTCTGATGGCCCCCAGTGCACTCTAGTGTCTCCTGCAGGCCTGCCAGGGTTTCCAAGTGCCCTCTATCACATCCAACTTCTTCCCAGCCCACAGCCAGTTTCCTTTAGGATACCCTTAGAGGCCACCCAGTTCTCCCCAGTGCACCCTACATTCTTTCAGGGCCTCCCAGTAGAGTCTGGCACACCCTGAAATCCTCCCAGTGGCCCTCGGTGTGCTCTAATGCCCCCTGGAGATCTCTCAGGGCTCTCTAGTGTGCTCTAGGGAACATGCAAGGCTACCCAGGGTCCCCCAGAGAGCTCCAGTACAAGCTAGAGGCCTCACAGGGCTCCCTGCTGTCCTCCATATGAAATAAATGCCTCCCAGTTCACACTGGAGGCCTCCAGTGGCCCTCTGCTCCACTCCAGATCTTCCACAGGTCTACCAGGGCCACCCAGTGCACTCCAGCTCCCTCTGACTATCTTCCAGTGACCCCTAGTGCACTCTAGAATGCTCTAGAGGCTTTCCAGTGTACCCTTGAGGCCTCCTGTGGCCCTCTAGTGCTCTCTAGAACCTTCTGGAGGCCTAAAGAGCCTCCTTACCCTAATTATGGCTCTAACCCAACAACAGTGTTTCAATGGTATTGAGCTTACTTTTGCAATATGAGAGGAGGATATTTTTAGTATCTCTGTCCTCCTAGTATTAAAGTATTTGTAAAGCTGACAGTATCTTATTGCTGTACCAAACTCAAAACCAAAGATTTATTTTTCAGTGTTTGTTGTTCTCAAACACTGTATGTAAACAGAGCGGTGGTTGAGTTTGGTCATTGTTGTGAGGGATCAGGATTTTTGCAGATAATCTTTTCTAGATTGTAGGTTGGGTGTCTGGAAAATTTAGAATAGTAACTTATTTCTAAGAAGCGTGGTTCAAGTGGCTGGCTTAACAGCACACAACCATTAGTAGCTAAATAAGGGGTAGGATCTTTTTTTTTTTCTTTTTTTTTTTTTCAGGGAAGCATTCCATTTGTTTGGTTTTTGTTTTGTTTTTTAGCAAAGAAGCTATAGTATCTCTTCATCTAGTCTCCTGTCTTGCTCACTGTACTTGCTGATACCTGCAGCACTGTGCCTTATATGTTCTTTAATATGTAATGTGCAGTAATTCCAAAAGCATGCCTATATCAGTAATAATTTAACTAGGTAATGTTTGGTGCATTACCTGCAGCACTTTCCGCTTTGCGCAGCATCTCCTGGCTCCTGCTGAGTTTCCTGTGGCCCATGTAACTTCCACTTGGGAAAGCAGAATGCCCTGGTAGGGTTGCCAGATCCCTCTGGTCACAGTCCCACCCTGCCGTACACACACATCCCTTGTTTCTGGTGCATCCCGTTTATTCCCAGTCCCAGCTCTCTCTTCTGCCTCCTCTCTCCTTCCCCATGGCCCTTCCTGTCCAGGGTAGTGGTTGAGTCACCATCCCTGGAGGTCTTCCAGAAGCATGTAGATGTAGACCTGGAGAGCATGAAGCATGTAGATGTAGACCTGGTGGTGGGCTTGTCAGTGCTCGTTTAAAGGTTGGACTGGATGGTCTTAGGGTCTTTTTGGACCGGAGTGACTCTACGATTCCTGCTCACGGTAGCCAGACCTTGGTTCAACAACCCCAGTCTTCTGCCAACTGAAATCTTAATGCAAGTGTTTAAACAAGTAAGGAAATGGAGAGAAGCAATACCAAGCAAATAATTTATGGCAAGAATTAGGACAAAGAGGAGATGCCTGGCAGATTTGTAAACTACAATCTACTAGTTATATTTGAACGGGGCTGTTTGGTTGTTCTCCTGAAGCCATATGCAAGGCTGTATAAACATGGTAATGGCTTGAGACTAAGATAATATGCTGTAGACTCAGATGGAAAGTTCAATCTTTCATTGCTATTACTGCTATATTATTTATAATATTCATTGCTGTGGTTTCAGTTGCATTTTCACTACCTATAAACTAGTTGTTTTCTGTGAAGGAAACTCCCACTTTTTTTCCCCCCATATTGACTCTACCTCTGCTTTGCATAGACTCCAGAACTGTGCTTCAATCCAGCAAGAGTTAGTCCATGTTGCATCAATCAAAACTTCAGTGAAATATCTTTTTCAGGACCATAACCAGCCAAGATGCCTGGCAGGGTTGATGAAGTGATAGAGCTGCTGCGCCGTATTTCCAAGGAGAAGGGAATGAAAGCTGCTGTGAAACACTCCGGTCGAGCAGCACTGGTGGTGGGTGCAATGGCACTCCTCGGGGGCTTGATGGGAGGCCCACCTGGTATCGCTGTAGGTAAGTGTGCTTTGATTTAGGAGTAAGAAGCGTGGTTAACTCCCTGAGTGAAGAAACTAGTGAGTCTATGTAGTAGGTACAAGCAGGTAAAAGGATGTGTAGTGGCAGGATTTCATGCAACTGAGCTGTTTCAAGATGGCATTGAGTATTTTAGCTGTTCAGAAGGGTGCTGTTAAGTAGGTGTGCATCAAAAGGCATGTGTAGGTGTTTCCTATCAGGGTGACAGTAACCTTGTTGATTTAAACTCCTTTGTTGAGAATGGAAAGTCATACACAGAGCAGAAGTTTAGGTATTGACTCCTCTGAAGGCCATGGAACGAGCTATTAGAAGTTTGTTTGCTTTAGATGGGTAGAGTGCTGGTTCCCATATGCTGAGGCGTACCAGTGTCAATAGTGTAGCACAATCCTGAGAGCAAGCTGACAGCTTGTTATTGGGAGCTCTGCTCCGGCACTGCAGTAAGGGAGTGGAAATGAGGGGTGAGGCAGTGGCAGGAGCGTGAGAGACAGTGGTAGCAGTTGTGGTGGTTGAAGAAGAGCAGCAAAACAATGTTTTATTTCTGTATTTTAAAGCTACCTGCTGTCCGTTTGTTGGTGAACTTTCTTCCCCCATCTGGGAAACTTTCTAAAAATTACAAAAAGGCCAGAGTCACAAAAGTCGCATGTGCATCAGCCCTTGAATAGTCTTTGCTCTTGTGAGCACTTCCATAAATTTAAAGGGCTTATTGGTATTGGAGTAAGTGGCAGTCTCTGGGCAGCATTATAAATTGCGTGAGTTACTGTTGAAAAGCATTGTTCTGTAAGTTTGGTAGCCCTTTGAAAGAGAATGTCAGCGTAGGGCCATGACACCGACTTTCTGTTGTTACTGGTCGTAATCACATCAGCCATGCGGGATCCTTCATCTTGATGACCTGCAACCACACTTCTTACCGGAGCATTTCTTGGTCAGCTGGGGTGGGGTGTTGATTTGGTAGGTGAAAGGTTGAATGTGCCTGAATAACCCCACAAAGTTGATGGTCTTAATCTCTGTTAGCTACCTTCTGAGGTGTGGACTTCATGGGTGCAGTGGGAAGGTGCTATTTGGGGCTTGGCAGAAACAGAAAGCTCTGATCATTCTGGGAATCTATAGTAAGAGATGACATGTTAATGGCCACTGGTAAGGCAGTTGTCAGTGCTTGTTTTTTCCATGGAGAGGGATTTAGATGATAATAGAGCGTATTTTAAAAAGACGGCTGCCTAAAGGATGCTGTTTTGCTTCTGAATTATAGCTTGAAACTGTTAGCTTCGATTGTGTGGAGTTCTTTTGTGATTGTTGTTGATGTAAAAATGCTTTTTGGTGCTTTGAACGTCATGTGTAAACCTTGTTGAAAGTAAACGTGCCCGTCCATGCAACTCTGCACAGATTTCTTATACAGGTGGGAATGCCTCTGAATAGAAATTCAGGTTTTACCATCATTTGCTAGAGGGTAACATCTCTCTCTGTTTTCTAGGAGGAGCACTTGGTGGATTACTTGGTGCCTGGATGAATAGTGGACAGTTCAGGCCAGTCCCTCAGATATTATTGGAATTGCCTCCTACTGAGAAGAAGAAACTCTATGATGAAGCAATGGATATACTCAAGCACTTAGACTGGACTGATGTCGTTCAGCTGACTACTCTCGTAATGGGAAATGCGAGTCTGCAGCAGAAGTTGGCAGGAGTGGTGACGAATTACCTCTCCAGAGAGCTAAGAGCAGTGATACAGTATGGAAAATAAACCTTTCCAGATCAGGTTTTTACACTGTAATGAATTCTACTCTGACAATTGTGATTCTTCAACATAGTAATTATTAGTTCTAATTATTAATTATGAAGTTAGACAAATCTAAGTATCTTTTTCATTTTTTTGTTTGTTGTTTGTAAAACTAGTCTTTTGTATTTTCCTGTTATGTAATTATGACCTGCCATGTAATTTTGAATTACTGTGCACTGGGATTGATTTCAAAATCACTGAAGGGGGCATTACACTTCTCTTGACATAATGTAACACTAGGTAAAATTCATTTAAAAAACAAACAAACAAATGCAAATTTCATTTCAAATGTCGTTATATGTTATTTAGAAATTGTAATGCTCTTTATGGAAATGGTTTAAATTTCTTCTGTGAATGGCCCTTAAGTAGCTAAGGCATGTTGAAGAATTTTATCTTTTGAGTTATCTTTTATTTATCTTTTGAGTACAAAGGAGTTATGAGAAAGTACTTCTACTCTGAATTCAAAAATCTCAGGCCTTTCTTTATTCTTTGAAATATTTTTTTGAGCATTCCTTTCTGTAAGAAATGAAGCCAATACCTAAAGGAACTTAATGGAACAGGAAATGGAACTGTACAAAATTAGTTGTATCTGGTGTCCTAGGGAAGACATAGCAAGTCTGTTTAAAGGGGGAGGGGGAAGGGAAGGAGAGAAAGCAAATCAGAGAATCATTAAGGTTGGAAAAGACCTTTAAGATCATCTGGCCCAACCATCTCCCTGCCACCAATATCACTCACTAAACCACGTTCCTTATCACCACGTCCAACCTTTCCTTAAACACTCCCAGGGACGGTGACACCACCACCTCCCTGGACAACCTATTCCAATGTCTGACCACTCCTTCTTCTATTTTCCAACCTCAACCTCCGCTGGTGCAGCTTGAGGCCATTCCCTCTACTCCTATTGCGAGTTACCTATGAGAAGAAGTCAACCCCCAGCTCCCTACAACTTCCTTTCAGGCGGTTGTAGAGAGCAATGAGGTCTCTCCTGAGCCTCCTCCAGACTAAGCAACCCCAGTTCCCTCAGCTGCTCCTCACAGGACTTGTGTTCCAGATCCTTCACCAGCTTTGTAGCCCTTCTCTGGACATGTTCCAGGACCTTGATGTCCTTCTTGCAGTGAGGGGCCCAAAACTGAACACAACCTGAGGTGCAGCCTCACCAGAGCAGAGTACAGGGGGCTGATCACCCCTCAGGTCCTACTGGTTAACTTATTCCTGACACAAGCCAGGATGCTGGTGGCTTTCTTGGCCACCTCATACAGCCTTGAGAGGCTCCTGTGGCCCTGCAGCGCTCTCTTAGGACCTTCTGGAAGACTGGCAGGGCCTTGCAGTGTCCTCTAGTACCTCCTGAAGGCCTTGCAGGCCTCCCCAGTGCTTTCTGCAGTCCCATTCAGTGCCCCATGCTGTGCCCCAGTGCCCCCTGCAGGCCTCCCAGCACTCCCAGTTTCCCAGTGCGGCCTGGAGGCCAGCCAGTGCACTCCGCTGCATCCTGGCTGCCCTCAGAGCCTCCTATTGCACCCTTGGGGGCTCCCCCAGCCCCTTGCTGTAGTCTACTGGAGGCCTCAAAGGGCTCTCTAGGGCACCCTGGAGGCCTCCCAAGGCACCGCAGATTGCTCTAACGGCAGCAAGAGGCCTTGCGCGGCTCTTTCCAGTGTCCTCTAAGATGTCCTGGAGGCCTTCCAATGCTCACTGCGTGCCTCCCATCAATCTCCAGTCCACCCTAGAGACCGTCTGTGTCTCGCAGGAGTACACAGTGCACTCTAGTTCCCCCCAAAAGCCTCTCAGTGGCCCCTAGTGTCCTCTAGGGTGCCCTAGGGTTCCCCCGTACAGCCTTCAGGCCTCTGATGGCCCCCAGTGCGCTCTAGTGTCCCCTGCAGGCCTCCCAGGGTTTCCAAGTGCCCTCTGTCACATCCAACTTCTTCCCAGCCCACAGCCAGTTTCCTCTAGGATACCCTTAGAGGCCACCCAGTTCTCCCCAGTGCACTCTAGAGAGCACTAGAAGCCTCCCAGTGCACCCTACATTCTTTCAGAGCCTCCCAGTAGGGTCTGGCACACCCTGAAATCCTCCCAGTGGCCCTCGGTGTGCTCTAATGCCCCCTGGAGATCTCTCAGGGCTCTCTAGTGTGCTCTAGGGAACATGCAAGGCTACCCAGGGTCCCCCAGAGAGCTCCAGTACAAGCTAGAGGCCTCACAGGGCTCCCTGCTGTCCTCCATATGAAATAAATGCCTCCCAGTTCACACTGGAGGCCTCCAGTGGCCCTCTGCTCCACTCCAGATCTTCCACAGGTCTACCAGGGCCACCCAGTGCACTCCAGCTCCCTCTGACTATCTTCCAGTGACCCCTAGTGCACTCTAGAATGCTCTAGAGGCTTTCCAGTGTACCCTTGAGGCCTCCTGTGGCCCTCTAGTGCTCTCTAGAACCTTCTGGAGGCCTAAAGAGCCTCCTTACCCTAATTATGGCTCTAACCCAACAACAGTGTTTCAATGGTATTGAGCTTACTTTTGCAATATGAGAGGAGGATATTTTTAGTATCTCTGTCCTCCTAGTATTAAAGTATTTGTAAAGCTGACAGTATCTTATTGCTGTACCAAACTCAAAACCAAAGATTTATTTTTCAGTGTTTGTTGTTCTCAAACACTGTATGTAAACAGAGCGGTGGTTGAGTTTGGTCATTGTTGTGAGGGATCAGGATTTTTGCAGATAATCTTTTCTAGATTGTAGGTTGGGTGTCTGGAAAATTTAGAATAGTAACTTATTTCTAAGAAGCGTGGTTCAAGTGGCTGGCTTAACAGCACACAACCATTAGTAGCTAAATAAGGGGTAGGATCTTTTTTTTTTTCTTTTTTTTTTTCAGGGAAGCATTCCATTTGTTTGGTTTTTGTTTTGTTTTTTAGCAAAGAAGCTATAGTATCTCTTCATCTAGTCTCCTGTCTTGCTCACTGTACTTGCTGATACCTGCAGCACTGTGCCTTATATGTTCTTTAATATGTAATGTGCAGTAATTCCAAAAGCATGCCTATATCAGTAATAATTTAACTAGGTAATGTTTGGTGCATTACCTGCAGCACTTTCCGCTTTGCGCAGCATCTCCTGGCTCCTGCTGAGTTTCCTGTGGCCCATGTAACTTCCACTTGGGAAAGCAGAATGCCCTGGTAGGGTTGCCAGATCCCTCTGGTCACAGTCCCACCCTGCCGTACACACACATCCCTTGTTTCTGGTGCATCCCGTTTATTCCCAGTCCCAGCTCTCTCTTCTGCCTCCTCTCTCCTTCCCCATGGCCCTTCCTGTCCAGGGTAGTGGTTGAGTCACCATCCCTGGAGGTCTTCCAGAAGCATGTAGATGTAGACCTGGAGAGCATGAAGCATGTAGATGTAGACCTGGTGGTGGGCTTGTCAGTGCTCGTTTAAAGGTTGGACTGGATGGTCTTAGGGTCTTTTTGGACCGGAGTGACTCTACGATTCCTGCTCACGGTAGCCAGACCTTGGTTCAACAACCCCAGTCTTCTGCCAACTGAAATCTTAATGCAAGTGTTTAAACAAGTAAGGAAATGGAGAGAAGCAATACCAAGCAAATAATTTATGGCAAGAATTAGGACAAAGAGGAGATGCCTGGCAGATCTGTAAACTACAATCTACTAGTTATATTTGAACGGGGCTGTTTGGTTGTTCTCCTGAAGCCATATGCAAGGCTGTATAAACATGGTAATGGCTTGAGACTAAGATAATATGCTGTAGACTCAGATGGAAAGTTCAATCTTTCATTGCTATTACTGCTATATTATTTATAATATTCATTGCTGTGGTTTCAGTTGCATTTTCACTACCTATAAACTAGTTGTTTTCTGTGAAGGAAACTCCCACTTTTTTTCCCCCCATATTGACTCTACCTCTGCTTTGCATAGACTCCAGAACTGTGCTTCAA
This sequence comes from Anas acuta, assembly GCF_963932015.1. Taxonomy (NCBI): domain Eukaryota; kingdom Metazoa; phylum Chordata; class Aves; order Anseriformes; family Anatidae; genus Anas; species Anas acuta. Next base: position 19,740,419 of record NC_088988.1, on the reverse strand, counting down.
TCCAGCAAGAGTTAGTCCATGTTGCATCAATCAAAACTTCAGTGAAATATCTTTTTCAGGACCATAACCAGCCAAGATGCCTGGCAGGGTTGATGACGTGATGCAGCTGCTGTGCCATGTTTCCCAGGAGAAGGGAATGAAAGCTGCTGTGAAACACTCCAGTCGAGGAGCACTGGTGGTGGGTGCAATGGCGCTCCTCGGGGGCTTGATGGGAGGCCCACCTGGTATCGCTGTAGGTAAGTGTGCTTTGATTTAGGAGTAAGAAGCGTGGTTAACTCCCTGAGTGAAGAAACTAGTGAGTCTATGTAGTAGGTACAAGCAGGTAAAAGGATGTGTAGTGGCAGGATTTCATGCAACTGAGCTGTTTCAAGATGGCATTGAGTATTTTAGCTGTTCAGAAGGGTGCTGTTAAGTAGGTGTGCATCAAAAGGCATGTGTAGGTGTTTCCTATCAGGGTGACAGTAACCTTGTTGATTTAAACTCCTTTGTTGAGAATGGAAAGTCATACACAGAGCAGAAGTTTAGGTATTGACTCCTCTGAAGGCCATGGAATGAGCTATTAGAAGTTTGTTTGCTTTAGTTGGGTAGAGTGCTGGTTCCCATATGCTGAGGCGTACCAGTGTCAATAGTGTAGCACAATCCTGAGAGCAAGCTGACAGCTTGTTATTGGGAGCTCTGCTCCGGCACTGCAGTAAGGGAGTGGAAATGAGGGGTGAGGCAGTGGCAGGAGCGTGAGAGACAGTGGTAGCAGTTGTGGTGGTTGAAGAAGAGCAGCAAAACAATGTTTTATTTCTGTATTTTAAAGCTACCTGCTGTCCGTTTGTTGGTGAACTTTCTTCCCCCATCTGGGAAACTTTCTAAAAATTACAAAAAGGCCAGAGTCACAAAAGTCGCATGTGCGTCAGCCCTTGAATAGTCTTTGCTCTTGTGAGCACTTCCATAAATTTAAAGGGCTTATTGGTATTGGAGTAAGTGGCAGTCTCTGGGCAGCATTATAAATTGCGTGAGTTACTGTTGAAAAGCATTGTTCTGTAAGTTTGGTAGCCCTTTGAAAGAGAATGTCAGCGTAGGGCCATGACACCGACTTTCTGTTGTTACTGGTCGTAATCACATCAGCCATGCGGGATCCTTCATCTTGATGACCTGCAACCACACTTCTTACCGGAGCATTTCTTGGTCAGCTGGGGAATCAAATCAGAGAATCATTATGATTAAGGAGGTATTGGGGAGGCATTGGGGAGGCAAGGACAATCCCCAGACATGGACTGTATATCTCAAAACAAGACACTGGAACTCATGATAAGGAAGCGGCAGACGGACAGAGAAACAAACGTAAGGACTATAAATCTCAAAACTGGACATTGGAATTCATTATAAAGATACAACAAACGGAAGAATTGGCAACAACCAGCTCTGGCAATTAAGAAACGTGCCAATTCAGCAGATTCCTGACCAAAGGTGAAAAGTACACTGTGAGGAAGACTCGGGGTCTTCCTCCCAAAGACCTCAGCCCACGTCCCAAAGACCCCTGCCCACAATTCTTGGAAGGCTCTACGCAGGCGCAAGGTGCCAAAAGGCTAATTAGCATGAGAAGCGAGGGAAGGCGGGGATAGGTAATGCATATGTATAGGTGCTTGTAGAATATTGATAGATTGATTGTATAAATTCAAGACTGCTTTCTGCTTTGGGTATGCACGATAGGTGGAGAGATCCCCCGTGCATCCAGCGCTGCAATAAAGAATATACCACTTAAAGGAATTTTGGCTTCGATCTTTGAATCAGTAAGTGATGTGCTTTCCTCTTCGCATCCTGCTTTTTCATCTTCTCAACGAGGAATTGAGGGGAGATGGCTGACTTTAAATCAGAGATGAAATCGTAGCAAAGACTTAGCTGACAAGAAAACAAAACCCTCACAGTAATCTATTCTTGTAAAACAGCTTTTTTAACGTTAGGCAGCGACCTTTTTAGGATTGTGCTGGTGTTCAGACGCAGCGTGGTGTTTGCAGAGCCCGTACGGGACAGCTGTTGGGCCCTGCCCCAGCCCCTCACGGCTGCGGGTGGTGCCTCAGAGCCTGGTGCCCCGCGTCCCCGGGCTGCTGCCTGGCCCTGCTGAGCGGGGCACGGAAACACCCGGGGGGGCTGCTCGCGGCGCGGGTGCCCCGATGGCGTTGTTCTGGCCAGACCCGGGCCTCCTTTTTCCTCAGTAGCTCAGCCGGGGCTGGGGCCGCCCGCTGCTCGGCGCTCCCCCGGGCTCCGCGCTCGCCCTTGACGAAAGCCGGGGCGTCGCCAGGGCCCAGCACAGCCCCGGGCGGCTGCGGCGGGGCGCCGAGGAGAGGGTGGGGAAGGAGGGACCGGGCCTGGGGCTGCTCCGCTCCGCTCCCCGCCCCTCCGCCGGGGTCGCCGCCGCGGGCCGCGCTCCTCCCCCGCCGACGCCTCCTGCGGGCCGGGGGCCGGGAGCCTGAGCGGGCCCGAGGGAGGAACCGCGGCCGGGGGGGGCTCGGCGGCCGCATGGCCTCTGCCAGCCGTGCGGCCGCCGAGGTCGGGCTGTAGCGTGCTGCCCCAGGTGTCTGCAAGGGATCCAGCTCTGTGGCTCAGCGGCTCCCCGAGCGTCTGCCCTTTTTCCTTTCCTTTTGGCTTCAGTGCAGCTAGGTGATGCAAGGGGCCTGTAACTCCTGAATCTGTTCTCTGAAATGGAAAACCTAGCTGGGAAACGAAATCAGTTTCTGCTCAATTGGTAGATTAAAAAAGACGATTGGGTAGGGCTGGCGTTTCTTAAGTGATAAGGAACTTGTGGCCAGCCGATACTTAGTCATATAGCAAGCTCCGACATCCTATAGGAACCTGATGCTTCACCTTTGGGTTTCTTTGATCACAAAAAGTTATTTCATGTGTGTTAGAATTACGTTGGTTTAGGAAAAGAAGCCAGTTTGACTGCGGGTGGGTGGGGGACACATTATGGTGCTCTTGCTTGCAGGTGAGCAAGAGGCTGAATTAGGCTGGAAAAAAGGAACAGATGATGCAGGAAAGAAAGGACGGGTAGAAAGTTTGTATTTGTTGGTTAGTGATACCCACGAGGTTGACTATCTGAGGTAACAATCTCATTTTTCAAATGCAGAATTCTTCATTTTTAGGAATATGCTGTGGCAGAACAGGGTGTTTTCAACTTCTGGTAAATTCTGAGATTCCTGAAGCATTCTGGCATTAAGTCCTCTCAGATGGAGAGCCACAGGTTTGGGTAGATGCTAACCACTGTTGCAGGTCTATCCACCCAGGTAGTTAGAGATTCTCTAGCATTTCATTTGACTTCCAACCAAATATTTAAACCTTAAAATAGTTATACTTTCCTTTATCTCTTCACAAAAACCTGTGTATCCTGTGGCCTAGCCATAAAGCATGCAGTAAGTGCTAGGAAAGTTGAGAGGAAACCAATTGCAAAGCAGCTTTTCAGATGAAGAATAAATTGGCTTGCTGTAAGAGAAAATGTAAGGGAGAGGGAAAATCTGAAGTACTTGCTGAACCTGGCCTTGAGAGCTCATCAAGAGCCCGGCTTGCTTTAGGTGTCAGGAAAACTAGGCTCATGTAGTTAGCTTTGATCCTCAGCAGGATCTGTATTGTGCTGCCCTGTCAGTGCTGCAAAGCCTTCGTATTGAAGAACTTTGCATGAGAAATTCTCTGGGTTTAGCCCAAAGAGAAGAAGCAAATTCAGCACTCTGGCCATTGTCTGAGGTTGTGCTGAGCTGGTGCAGGACACACTGAAGTCGGTTTCCTTCTCCTTGGCAGTAAGAACTGGATTCTGCACCAGTTACAGGTTTAGCGTGCTGGTGTAGATGTTATTCTGGGTGGAAAACTGGTTACTTGTTGCTATGTTAAAAAGAAATACTTTTCTTCTTGTTTTTCAACATTACCAGACTAGTGTGCTTTCTACAAGTTGTTTGTTTTGGTTTTGTTTTCTTGCTGCTCCGGGAAGAACAGAGCAGCCATTTGTTTATTACTTTGAGCTTGGATTTTATTGAGTGACATGATGGAAGCAGAGCGTGTTACTTTGTCACCAACCAACACACCCTGTTACTCTCATACACTGATGTGTCCTAAGCCTGACCAAAAAAAAAAAAAAAACGCTACTGTGGTAAAATTAGGAACTGTGATGTTTTATTTGGGCTGGCATGAAGACAAATGAAGTAGTGAGAGGAATGCAACTATTTGACGAATTTCCTGCTGTGTGTCTATGGAGCTGTAGAGCATATTTGCTCCCTTTCCCAAAGAACACGTTTTTGTTCACTGTCAGCAGTGCTTGGGTACTGCAGACATTCAGATAATTTGGAGCCAGCCATTTTAGTGCAAAAGAAACCTTTCACTTTCACAATAGCTACGTTTTAATATGGAAGTCTGTGATAGTGCTTCACGTAAACTTTGCACTGGGGAGAGCTGTTCAAGAAAGACCCACGGTTGGCTTGGGCTGAGGAGCTATGACATGCTGTGTGCGGTAAAATCTGTTCTAGAGACTGGAAAATCAAATGCTTGACTATGAGATGGGGCAAAGTTGCATGTGCAACAATGCCTCTGTGCCTTCGGGGTGTGTGTGATTATATTTTTAATCATGTTATGTGCTTTCTTTCTTTCCTCCTGCAAGACCTTTCCTGATGTGTAGTGCAGAAGGAAAGGTATTTGTGTCAGGAGCAAGCTTGTTCTTACTGTTCAGTGCCGAGTCCTATTGCCTTATTTACTGAACGCTCCTTGGACTCTGCTGTTTGTTTTGAGTTGCATAATTTCTTCTCTTCATGGGTTTTTCTCTGATCCCAGTTCTCTGAAGCACAGTGTTTCACTGGTATTGAGCTTACTTTTGCAATATGAGAGGAGGATATTTTTAGTATCTCTGTCCTCCTAGTATTAAAGTATTTGTAAAGCTGACAGTATCTTATTGCTGTACCAAACTCAAAACCAAAGATTTATTTTTCAGTGTTTGTTGTTCTCAAACACTGTATGTAAACAGAGCTGTGGTTGAGTTTGGTCATTGTTGTGAGGGATCAGGATTTCTGCAGATAATCTTTTCTAGATTGTAGGTTGGGTGTCTGGAAAATTTAGAATAGTAACTTATTTCTAAGAAGTGTGGTTCAAGTGGCTGGCTTAACAGCACACAACCATTAGTAGCTAAATAAGGGGTAGGATCTTTTTTTTTTTCTTTTTTTTTTTTTTCAGGGAAGCATTCCATTTGTTTGGTTTTTGTTTTGTTTTTTAGCAAAGAAGCTATAGTATCTCTTCATCTAGTCTCCTGTCTTGCTCACTGTACTTGCTGATACCTGCAGCACTGTGCCTTATATGTTCTTTAATATGTAATGTGCAGTAATTCCAAAAGCATGCCTATATCAGTAATAATTTAACTAGGTAATGTTTGGTGCATTACCTGCAGCACTTTCCGCTTTGCACAGCATCTCCTGGCTCCTGCTGAGTTTCCTGTGGCCCATGTAACTTCCACTTGGGAAAGCAGAATGCCCTGGTAGGGTTGCCAGATCCCTCTGGTCACAGTCCCACCCTGCCGTACACACACATCCTTTGTTTCTGGTGCATCCCGTTTATTCCCAGTCCCAGCTCTCTCTTCTGCCTCCTCTCTCCTTCCCCATGGCCCTTCCTGTCCAGGGTAGTGGTTGAGTCACCATCCCTGGAGGTCTTCCAGAAGCATGTAGATGTAGACCTGGAGAGCATGAAGCATGTAGATGTAGACCTGGTGGTGGGCTTGTCAGTGCTCGTTTAAAGGTTGGACTGGATGGTCTTAGGGTCTTTTTGGACCGGAGTGACTCTACGATTCCTGCTCACGGTAGCCAGACCTTGGTTCAACAACCCCAGTCTTCTGCCAACTGAAATCTTAATGCAAGTGTTTAAACAAGTAAGGAAATGGAGAGAAGCAATACCAAGCAAATAATTTATGGCAAGAATTAGGACAAAGAGGAGATGCCTGGCAGATCTGTAAACTACAATCTACTAGTTATATTTGAACGGGGCTGTTTGGTTGTTCTCCTGAAGCCATATGCAAGGCTGTATAAACATGGTAATGGCTTGAGACTAAGATAATATGCTGTAGACTCAGATGGAAAGTTCAATCTTTCATTGCTATTACTGCTATATTATTTATAATATTCATTGCTGTGGTTTCAGTTGCATTTTCACTACCTATAAACTAGTTGTTTTCTGTGAAGGAAACTCCCACTTTTTTTCCCCCCATATTGACTCTACCTCTGCTTTGCATAGACTCCAGAACTGTGCTTCAATCCAGCAAGAGTTAGTCCATGTTGCATCAATCAAAACTTCAGTGAAATATCTTTTTCAGGACCATAACCAGCCAAGATGCCTGGCAGGGTTGATGAAGTGATAGAGCTGCTGCGCCGTATTTCCAAGGAGAAGGGAATGAAAGCTGCTGTGAAACACTCCGGTCGAGCAGCACTGGTGGTGGGTGCAATGGCACTCCTCGGGGGCTTGATGGGAGGCCCACCTGGTATCGCTGTAGGTAAGTGTGCTTTGATTTAGGAGTAAGAAGCGTGGTTAACTCCCTGAGTGAAGAAACTAGTGAGTCTATGTAGTAGGTACAAGCAGGTAAAAGGATGTGTAGTGGCAGGATTTCATGCAACTGAGCTGTTTCAAGATGGCATTGAGTATTTTAGCTGTTCAGAAGGGTGCTGTTAAGTAGGTGTGCATCAAAAGGCATGTGTAGGTGTTTCCTATCAGGGTGACAGTAACCTTGTTGATTTAAACTCCTTTGTTGAGAATGGAAAGTCATACACAGAGCAGAAGTTTAGGTATTGACTCCTCTGAAGGCCATGGAATGAGCTATTAGAAGTTTGTTTGCTTTAGTTGGGTAGAGTGCTGGTTCCCATATGCTGAGGCGTACCAGTGTCAATAGTGTAGCACAATCCTGAGAGCAAGCTGACAGCTTGTTATTGGGAGCTCTGCTCCGGCACTGCAGTAAGGGAGTGGAAATGAGGGGTGAGGCAGTGGCAGGAGCATGAGAGACAGTGGTAGCAGTTGTGGTGGTTGAAGAAGAGCAGCAAAACAATGTTTTATTTCTGTATTTTAAAGCTACCTGCTGTCCGTTTGTTGGTGAACTTTCTTCCCCCATCTGGGAAACTTTCTAAAAATTACAAAAAGGCCAGAGTCACAAAAGTCGCATGTGCATCAGCCCTTGAATAGTCTTTGCTCTTGTGAGCACTTCCATAAATTTAAAGGGCTTATTGGTATTGGAGTAAGTGGCAGTCTCTGGGCAGCATTATAAATTGCGTGAGTTACTGTTGAAAAGCATTGTTCTGTAAGTTTGGTAGCCCTTTGAAAGAGAATGTCAGCGTAGGGCCATGACACCGACTTTCTGTTGTTACTGGTCGTAATCACATCAGCCATGCGGGATCCTTCATCTTGATGACCTGCAACCACACTTCTTACCGGAGCATTTCTTGGTCAGCTGGGGTGGGGTGTTGATTTGGTAGGTGAAAGGTTGAATGTGCCTGAATAACCCCACAAAGTTGATGGTCTTAATCTCTGTTAGCTACCTTCTGAGGTGTGGACTTCATGGGTGCAGTGGGAAGGTGCTATTTGGGGCTTGGCAGAAACAGAAAGCTCTGATCATTCTGGGAATCTATAGTAAGAGATGACATGTTAATGGCCACTGGTAAGGCAGTTGTCAGTGCTTGTTTTTTCCATGGAGAGGGATTTAGATGATAATAGAGCGTATTTTAAAAAGACGGCTGCCTAAAGGATGCTGTTTTGCTTCTGAATTATAGCTTGAAACTGTTAGCTTCGATTGTGTGGAGTTCTTTTGTGATTGTTGTTGATGTAAAAATGCTTTTTGGTGCTTTGAACGTCATGTGTAAACCTTGTTGAAAGTAAACGTGCCCGTCCATGCAACTCTGCACAGATTTCTTATACAGGTGGGAATGCCTCTGAATAGAAATTCAGGTTTTACCATCATTTGCTAGAGGGTAACATCTCTCTCTGTTTTCTAGGAGGAGCACTTGGTGGATTACTTGGTGCCTGGATGAAGAGTGGACAGTTCAGGCCAGTCCCTCAGATATTATTGGAATTGCCTCCTACTGAGAAGAAGAAACTCTATGATGAAGCAATGGATATACTCAAGCACTTAGACTGGACTGATGTCGTTCAGCTGACTACTCTCGTAATGGGAAATGCGAGTCTGCAGCAGAAGTTGGCAGGAGTGGTGACGAATTACCTCTCCAGAGAGCTAAGAGCAGTGATACAGTATGGAAAATAAACCTTTCCAGATCAGGTTTTTACACTGTAATGAATTCTACTCTGACAATTGTGATTCTTCAACATAGTAATTATTAGTTATAATTATTAATTATGAAGTTAGGCAAATCTAAGTATCTTTTTCATTTTTTTGTTTGTTGTTTGTAAAACTAGTCTTTTGTATTTTCCTGTTATGTAATTATGACCTGCCATGTAATTTTGAATTAATGTGCACCGGAATTTAGTTCAAAATCACTGAAGGGGGACTTACACTTCTCAAATGGTAATGTAGCACACGGTTTAAAAAAAAAAAAAAGTCATTGTATTTTATTTAGGAGATGTAAAGCATTTCTACAAACAGGATTACATTTCTTCTGTAACGGCCTGTAGGTGTCAAAGTAGCTAAGGAACGCTGAAGAATTTTATCTTTTGAGTCCTGAAAAGTACTTCTACTGTGAATTCAAAAATTTCAAGCCTTTCTTTATTTTTTTGAGATTTTTTCTTGAGTATTCCTTTCTGTAAGAAGTGAAGCCAATACCTAAACAGACAAAGCAACAGGAAACTACTGTACACAATTAGTTGTTCCTGGTGTCCTAGAACGGGAAGGTATGGCAAGAAGACTATTAAAAGAGGGGGGAGGGAAATCTGCCATTTTTATACTATCTCTAGAATTAGCTTGTCATATTAGCATCAGTTTCCCACCTGGATCTGAACATCTGCTCCTCTGTTTTCATTAAAATATTCCTAAGAAGCATCATAATGGCTCTGTTTTGCTTTAGAGTAAATGAACTCTTTAAAACTGGGCACTTAATACCTTAGCCAGTAGTTCACCATTTGTTTAAAGGCACTTGAGAAACAAGTTTGTAAATAGAAATATGTGCAGATGTACATTTTTTTTTTTTTTTTAATGTTGGAACAAGTGAAACTGCTCTGATAGTTTTGTTTTTCCCCTAAAACAAAGATTTCTCTGTGTGTTTCTCTGAGGTTTATCAAAGTTGGATTTTCAGTGGGGAAGCTTTTAACTCAAAAGTTGCTGTTGTATACATTTGATTAATTTACTTCTGTAGGTATATGTTGCCATTGGTAAATACAGTTTATTTTCCTGCCTGGAGTGCAGGGCAATAATTCTTATCATTTGAAAACACTTTTTCAGTGAAGTGGAAGACGGAAGCAAATGGTAAGTGGGAACTTCTTACCTTCTTGTAGTAGTTTCATAATACAAACCTGAAATCAGTGTGGTTTTTTTTTTTTTTCAGTTTAATTGACAGCTTGCACACACTGCAATTGGCTTTTTAAGGCTTCACATGCTCTAAAATACTATTTTTATGAAGGCTGATATTTGCAATTTTGTGATTAATTCACAAATTAAGTTTGCTCTTTCTAAAATAACACCCTGCTAACGGCAGCAGATGACTGAATGATACACTAAGAGAGAGAGACCAGCCCTCTTGCAGTTGGCAGTTTGAACACAGACATGAGAAAATTTAACATCCAAATGTGAAGTAAGCTGTAGAAAAGATGTTGGTTTCAATGAATTTAGTAGTAGCCACTATTTCAACAGATCACCAGCAGATTACACTGTGGATTCAGAAGACATCAGGATAGTGGCTTTCATTTTATATAGGTATTCATAAATTGGGTCCCAGAATTCAGGTACAGAATTAATTTGTATGGCTCATGCCAGTGTCATAGCCATGAAATGGAGCTTACATTATGTGAATACCAGTCCTGCTCTGTCCAATGTTACTCTGTTCCTGGGGTATTCTTTCAAATGCTTTTTATTAGACACTTAGAAATGTTAAACTGTTTTTAATCACAAACTTTCAGCCTTCACTGTAGTGTATAGGGATTATGAGCTATAAGTGTATGAAGAGAAACCTAGACTAAGTTGTTTGGAATTTTGTTGGGGGCCAGTCTAGCTTATGTTAAACCTTACTGCCACGGAGCTCTTGAGGAGCTTCATACTCTGTGCTACAGAGTAACATGCTCTTAGCCATTATAAATTTAATTTACACATGTTTTCAGGTGACTTGAAGTAGAGTCAGAAAGAAGTGATTGAATTGTTTGTTCTCTGTATCACTATTTAATTGGTTTAATGTACATGGAACTCCTTGGAAGGTGGCAGCTACCTATTTTCAGAGGGGTAGGAATAGGTTTGCAGCAAGATTTGCAGTTTGGTCTGAAATACTTTTCACTGCTCGTAATAGAAGAAGAAAAGAATGCAGCTCAGCTGTTTATCTCAAGTGAGTTTGGATGTACAAGAAGTAGTAAATAACCACCTGTAGTTAAGGAGACCTCCTTGAGCTGGAGGACCGGGACGGTGGGGATGACAAACTCCCAACCGACCCTGAACGTGTGCGGGATTTGCTACTCCACCTGGATCCCTACAAGTCCATGGGTCCAGATGGGATTCATCCCCGGGTGCTGAAAGAGCTGGCGGACGTCATCGCGGAACCTCTCTCAATTATTTTTCAACGATCCTGGGAATTTGGAGAGGTCCCGGTAGACTGGAAGCTGGCAAATGTTGTGCCGATTTTCAAGAAGGGTCAGAAAGAAGACCCTAGCAAATACAGGCCTGTCAGTCTCACGTCAGTGCCTGGTAAAATCATGGAGAAGATGGTCCTCGAACTTATTGAGGCGCACCTGGGGGACAAAGCAGTCATTGGTCCCAGCCAGCATGGGTTTGTGAAGGGTAGGTCCTGCCTAACTGACCTGATTTCCTTTTATGATAAGATCACCCGTATGGTGGACCAAGGGAAACCAGCTGATGTGATTTTTTTGGACTTCAGCAAGGCTTTTGACATGGTTTCCCATAGGATCCTACTGGACAAAATGTCCACCATACAGCTAAATAAAAACATCATACGATGGGTGAGCAATTGGCTAACGGGCAGGGCCCAAAGGGTTATGGTGAATGGGGCTGTGTCAGGCTGGCGGGCGGTCACCAGTGGGGTCCCTCAAGGCTCCATTTTAGGGCTGGTACTTTTCAATATTTTTATAAACGATCTGGATGTAGGAATAGAAGGTATTTTGAGCAAGTTTGCCGATGACACCAAACTTGGAGGAGTTGTGGACTCTGTTGAGGGTGGAAAGGCCTTGCAGAGGGATCTGGATAGGTTGGAGAGCTGGGCGATCACCAACCGCATGAAGTTCAATAAGAGCAAGTGCCGGGTCCTGCACCTGGGACGGGGAAACCCTGGCTGCACGTACAGACTGGGCGATGAGACGCTGGAGAGCAGCCTAGAAGAGAGGGATCTGGGGGTCGTGGTAGACAGCAAGTTGAATATGAGCCAGCAGTGTGCCCTGGCAGCCAGGAGGGCCAACCGTGTCCTGGGGTGCATCAAGCACGGCATCGCTAGTAGGTCGAGGGAGGTGATTGTCCCGCTCTACTCTGCGCTGGTGCGGCCTCACCTCGAGTACTGTGTGCAGTTCTGGGCACCACAGTATAAAAAGGACATGAAACTGTTGGAGAGTGTCCAGAGGAGGGCTACGAAGATGGTGAAAGGCCTGGAGGGGAAGACGTACGAGGAACGGCTGAGGGCATTGGGCCTGTTCAGCCTGGAGAAGAGGAGGCTGAGGGGAGACCTCATCGCAGTCTACAACTTCCTCGTAAGGGGGTGTCGAGAGGCAGGAGACCTTTTCTCCATTAACATCAGCGACAGGACCCGTGGGAACGGGGTTAAGCTGAGGCAGGGGAAGTTTAGGCTTGACATCAGGAGGAAGTTCTTCACAGAGAGAGTGGTTGCACACTGGAACAGGCTCCCCAGGGAAGTGGTCACTGCACCGAGCCTGACTGAATTTAAGAAGAGATTGGACTGTGCACTTAGTCACATGGTCTGAACTTTTGGGTAGACCTGTGCGGTGTCAAGAGTTGGACTTGATGATCCTTAAGGGTCCCTTCCAACTCAGGATATTCTATGATTCTATGATTCTATGATACGTAGCTACTGTGGGAGAATAAGCATGGGAACCCACAACATTCAGTGTTTTTATTTTAACAATTTATGGCAGTTCATGCTGTTGAATGCTGCAGAAAGATCAAATTCGTCCATATTTCTCTGACTGCAGACTCAGGCTATAGTGTCCAGGTCACCACAGTATTTGCATCTTCGCGTTACTGGGGTATTTGGGCAAGTTAAAAGAACTATTCAGCAAATTTGATCATCTGAGGAAAAGACCTGTGTGAGAATGTGTTAATATCAATCTGCTAGTGTTCTTCGGTACTTGTGTGGCTGTCCACCACTGCATCCCTTGTCATTATTGGAAACAGCCACAGGCAGGGGATGACATCCTCTGAAATCCATTGCAGCTGTATAATGTCCAGGCTAAGTGTAGGACAGAGGCATCACTGAGGAAACAAGGTAAAGCAGTGCCAGCAGTTTCAGGAAGCAGCTGAGTCACTATAGGTAGATGTACATATTTATATAACAAATCCACCTGTGATGCTGGTTATTAACCTGGTTTGGTTGTAGATATGACAGAATCAAGCTAGATTTTTCACTGGCAGATGCTGTATTTTTAGGTAATTTTTTTCCCCTGGTCTTTTTTTAGTTATCTGGTTTAAAAATAGAAAGCAAGCATAATTATCAAGTGTTACGTTAGCAAACAGAGGGAATTTTTATTTATATGCTTTATTTAAAAGCAATCCTGAATTCCAACATAGATTAGCCATTGAGATATGCCATCTAGTGGCAATTAGCTTAATTCTCAAATTTGCTTGTCTCTGCTGCCTCTATTTTTTTCTATAAAAAGTGGGGATATGTTTTTTTTCCATTAGTCTCTTAAATCCTTGGCTTCGGTGAATTTGCATTAGATCACAAATATCAGCCCAGCTATGACTAGAATTCAAGTACATTCCCTGATTAAGTTTTTTTCTTTTTTAGTGGTATTTATCTCATGTGAGCTATGACTGCCTGAAGTTTACTGCGGCTGTGTGTCACTTTTCATTACAATGAGAAAATGCCCAATCAGCAAGAGGAGGGCAATTCTGCCCTTATGAATACTGAAGGACAAGTGGATTTTATGAGCTGAGCACCAGCCAGTTTGGAAAGAATGAGTGACCACTGGTGAGTTGACAAGCCAGGTAAAGCCACCGGCTCTGCCTGGGCGCCACTGCCTTAGGAACAGTGCTTACTACTCACATATGGCTGGCTGGCCCATGCTTAATTGCTGTTCATGTGGGTCCTGCTCCCCTCTGGGCTTCAAAGCTATTATCATCAAGTTGGAAAGACTTAGGTTATAAGCAGTATTAAGTCATTTCTTGGTGAAGTTTACCAGCCACATCTCATATTCTTTGTTAACCGGCCTCTGTTCCTGACAGCTTTTGTTTTGTGTAAGCCTAGTTTTCACAGCTCATGTTTTTGTTAAGTCAGTGCTTCATAGATTTCCATTGCAAGTCAAGTATTTTCTATGAAATCCAAATAAGTTACAAAAAATGTAGAGATACTAAAGACTGGGCAGTTTCTGAGAACCCTATGAAATTTCTGTGCTGCTGCATTGCCAAGTCAGTCATCCAACAGGAAGAGCAGTATTAGAAAGCTGTGTGACACAAAGCCTCCCTCAGCTGAACGCTGCTTTGGGAGAGGCTTCTGGTACAGCACTACCATGCATCTGTTTGAGAGGCTTGTGCATGATTTTCTCTTTGAGCCTTATATAATTGTTCACTCAAGATTCCAGCATCTTTGCCAGATTTGTTAGAAGTGTTCAGTTTGTTCCTCTAGAAAGTCACATAAAAGTCACTGACAGTATTTGTGTTCATGCAGCAAAAGACCAAAACTCATGCTTCTTTTATAGCTAAAATCAAAATTGGTTCAAACAGACAAGTTTAATAAACAGTGATGACAGGAGCAAGGAGAATGACAGGCATCAACTTTTCACATCAGAGAACTGCTTAAACAAATCCTTTTTTTTTTTTTTAACTTTTTAACTGTGAACTGATTTGTATATTATTTGGTTAATAGTGTACACACAATGCAACCTGTTTATTACCCTACTATTACCTAATTAACAAAATATATATATATATATATCTCCTCCATGTCAAAGGTAGGTAAATCATTAAAACATTGGTCTATGCTACGTGCACTACTGAAATTTTAGTTCAGTTGGCCTTTGCTTTGCAGGCCAATCTTCTGTTAGTAATTTTAGCAGCTGGCGAGCGCGTTCATGATGGCAGGACGATGCTGTTGCATAGCAATGTTCTCAAAATTCCAGCTTTGCATGTACCAGTGGTGAAGAGAAACTGGACGTTGTGTTAGGTTAAGTGAGGCCCAAGAGCACCCTTGCCCTTGGCAAGCTTAAGGAGCATTTGGCTGTGAGAATTCTGTCCTTGCTAGTCACTGTCAGGGTGCAGACTTTCTGGAGGGTCTTGTTCCCAACTGCATCTGAGACTTCTAAGGTCAGTCCTCTCGAATTCTCCTTTCCATGAGGAGAACTAGACTCAGACCTTCAGCTAAGGACAGGGAACAGGGTGCTAGAATGGTGCACCATGGTGGCATTCTGTGCTGGCTGTGGCATTGGCGAATTATCATCATATCATATATAGAATGGCTCAGGTTGGAAGGGACCTTAAAGATCATCTAGTTCCAACCCCCTGCCATAGTGTTCTGCAGGGTGTTTGCCTTGCCAGCTGAGGAGGGTGTGCTGGCTCGGAGAGTTTGTCTTTGTCACATCGGTTCTCACCTCTTCCCCTAGCATGCAAGGTAACACAAATCAGCATTATGTTGGCACTTTTTGCAGGTCATGTCCCTGTTCTTCGAGGACTGCAAACCAGTGGCTGTAAAGGGCTTTGCTGGTGAAGAGCAGTCACAACCCTGAGTCTTCATGAGCTGCTGACAATAGGGGGTGCTGTGTAGCTGTCTTTGTAGGGTTTCTTTCTTTCCAGGGACAAAAACAGTATTTGGGTTTCCTCTAGGTGCAGGCTGGTTCTCTTCCCTCCCTGCCTGTGCTGCAAATGCCTTCTCACCTTGAGAACGATTGTTTTGGAGACAAGTTTTGCTGATCAACTTCTGGCAGTTTAAAGAAGCTGATTGATCTGCTGCAGCAAGAATTCTCTGGGTGACTTGGGCAGTCACTTAGCTCCCCCCAGTGACCTGCTTTTAGGTGGGATGGCAATGACAATGCCAAGTTACTGGTGGAGAGCTGTGCAAGGTGACAATTATGTCAGCATTGTGTTGTTATGATTTGATCATTTCATGCAATATTGTTTGAGATATTTCCAGTTGTGTGGTGTGTGATACTGTCCACTATAACTTGATTATATGCCACTGTACCCTGGCAGAACTGCATTCCCCTTTTATAGCTTGCACTTTATAGCTCCTGTCATATGTGTTTCAGTGCACCAGGTGAGTATGAATTAGTGCTATCCACTCCTCCTGTTAACATTCATCTCACTTTTAGAGAGGAAAGTTTGTGGTCCAGAGGGCTTGGGTGTGCTCGGATAGCTCTTCTTTGGAAGTGAAATTCTGCTCAGTACACATAGTGTAAAAAGCTCCCAAGACTCAGTGTGTTCCAATTTCTTTCAGACAACAGCTATTTGACGATTGCAACACAGTGACTAGATGGTGATGGTTAGAATGCCTTTTTCCTTTTTGGTTGTTTTATAGAAAATTAGTGTTATAAAACTAAGTAATAGATCTCATGGAAGGGAAAGGTGATTCTATTATTCAAAGTCACTAAGCAAATTGATTTTATACAGTCATACTCCCATGATGTATCTTTTCAAATAGTCTGACCAGGATTGCTTCTGTATGACATGAAGGACAAATCAAATCTTCATCTTCCAGCTTCTTCTTGACTGCCAATGATGAATTAACTTTTGGGCTAATCTTTTATCTCCCTTAAGATATCTTTTATAAACTTTTACTATTGTTTTACTGTTAGCCTTTCTGTTATCCCGTTAGCCCACTGGGTTAACAGAAGGAATGGCATGTGTGATTTGCTGCCACCTCTGACATTCTCTTTATGTCAGAGTGCAGGGTTTTCTGTTAGCAAGAAGTCTGTGCTGTGGTCTTATTGAAGGGGGATCTTCTGGGCTCAATGGAAACAGCACACCCTTCAACTTGATGAAATGGCACCTCTTCTAATCAATACAGGCTTCTTTTTTAATTGATGTTTCAGTGTTTTCACACACACCTATTTCCAGTCATACACCATTTATACCAATTTCAGTTAAAAATATGCAATTTCATGTGGAAATACACTTCCTTCCTTTTTTTCCCCAGTACTGCAGCAGCTTCAGCAGTGATAACTGGGGAAATATGGCCAGGTTCACAGGGTTTATCCTGTGACGATGCATTGGTATGTTGGTATAACCTATTGAGCTCTGTCTACACTAGCAGTTTAGCAGCAACAACGCAACTAGGAGATGACTACTGGTAATGTAAAAGGAACGCATATTTTTCCCCCAGAGTAAACGCTCTTATGGAGAAAGCACTAGCTTCTTAGAAAGGCTGATGTTGCTTGACCAGCTGATATATAACTCAAGACTAATTGAATAGCAGACTTTCAGCAGGGTTAGAAAGCTTTAAAAAATAATAATATTTTTTAAAAAAAGAGCTTTGTATTGCAGTGAACTAAAGTTATTAGCCCCTAACTAAAACATGAAGTTTCATCTTTACCTTTCTACAGATCACAGAAATATCTATGTATTTTTCAGGCTGTGGAAAAATGGAGAGAAGCAATAAGAAAATGGAGAAGAAAACAGAGAGAAGGAATACCAAGCGAATAATTTATGGCAAGAATTAGGACAAAGAGGAGATGCCTGGCAGATTTGTAAACTACAATCTACTAGTTATATTTGAATGGGGCTGTTTGGTTGTTCTCCTGAAGCCATACGCAAGGCTGTATAAACATGGTAATGGCTTGAGACTAAGATAATATGCTGTAGAATCAGATGGAAACTTCTTTCATTGCTATTATTTGCTCCTCCCTGTTCAGTCTTCTGGATTCATCCTCTGGTCTGTATTGTGGTTTCAATTGCATTTTCACTACCTATGACCAGCAGAAGTTGGCAGGAGTGGTGATGAATTACCTCTCCAGAGAGCTAAGAGCAGAGATACAGTATGGAGAATAAACCTTTCCAGATCAGGTTTTTACACTGTAATGAATTCTACTCTGACAACTGTGATTCTTCAACATAGTAATTATTAGTTATAATTATTAATTATGAAGTTAGACAAATCTAAGTATCTTTTTCTTTTTTTTATTTATTTTTTCTTTTGTGTGTGTGTGTGTGTGTGTGTGAAACTAGTCTTTTGTATCTTCCTGTTATGTAATTATGACCTGCCATGTAATTTTGAATTACTGTGCACTGGGATTGATTTCAAAATCACCGAAGGGCACATTACACTTCTCTTGAGGTAATGTAGCACTAGGTAAAATTCATTTAAAAAACAAACAAACAAACGCAAATTTCATTTCAAATGTCGTTATATGTTATTTAGAAATTGTAATGCTCTTTATGGAAATGGTTTAAATTTCTTCTGTGAATGGCCCTTAAGTAGCTAAGGCATGCTGAAGAATTTTATCTTTTGAGTTATCTTTTATTTATCTTTTGAGTACAAAGGAGTTATGAGAAAGTACTTCTACTCTGAATTCAAAAATCTCAGGCCTTTCTTTATTCTTTGAAATATTTTTTTGAGCATTCCTTTCTGTAAGAAATGAAGCCAATACCTAAAGGAACTTAAAGGAACAGGAAATGGAACTGTACAAAATTAGTTGTTTCTGGTGTCCTAGGGAAGACATAGCAAGACTGTTTAAAGGGGGAGGGGGAAGGGAAGGAGAGAAAGCAAATCAGAGAATCATTAAGGTTGGAAAAGACCTTCAAGATCATCTGGCCCAACCATCTCCCTGCCACCAATATCACTCACTAAACCACGTTCCTTATCACCACGTCCAACCTTTCCTTAAACACTCCCAGGGACGGTGACACCACCACCTCCCTGGACAACCTATTCCAATGTCTGACCACTCCTTCCGCTACTCCTTCTTCTGTTTTCCAACCTCAACCTCCGCTGGTGCAGCTTGAGGCCATTCCCTCTACTCCTATTGCGAGTTACCTATGAGAAGAAGTCAACCCCCAGCTCCCTACAACTTCCTTTCAGGCGGTTGTAGAGAGCAATGAGGTCTCTCCTGAGCCTCCTCCAGACTAAGCAACCCCAGTTCCCTCAGTTGCTCCTCACAGGACTTGTGTTCCAGATCCTTCACCAGCTTTGTAGCCCTTCTCTGGACATGTTCCAGGACCTTGATGTCCTTCTTGCAGTGAGGGGCCCAAAACTGAACACAGAACCTGAGGTGCAGCCTCACCAGAGCAGAGTACAGGGGGCTGATCACCTCTCAGGTCCTACTGGTTAACTTATTCCTGATACAAGCCAGGATGCTGGTGGCTTTCTTGGCCACCTCATACAGCCTTGAGAGGCTCCTGTGGCCCTGCAGCGCTCTCTTAGGACCTTCTGGAAGACTGGCAGGGCCTTGCAGTGTCCTCTAGTACCCCCTGAAGGCCTTGCAGGCCTCCCCAGTGCTTTCTGCAGTCCCATTCAGTGCCCCGTGCTGTGCCCCAGTGCCCCCTGCAGGCCTCCCAGCACTCCCAGTTTCCCAGTTTCCTGGAGGCCTGCCAGTGCACTCCGCTGCATCCTGGCTGCCCTCAGAGCCTCCTATTGCACCCTTGGGGGCTCCCCCAGCCCCTTGCTGTAGTCTACTGGAGGCCTCGAAGGGCTCTCTAGGGCACCCTGGAGGCCTCCCAAGGCACCGCAGATTGCTCTAACGGCAGCAAGAGGCCTTGCGCGGCTCTTTCCAGTGTCCTCTAAGATGCCCTGAAGGCCTTCCAGTGCTCACTGTGTGCCTCCCATCAATCTCCAGTCCACCCTAGAGACCGTCTGTGTCTCGCAGGAGTACACAGTGCACTCTAGTTCCCCCTAAAAGCCTCTCAGTGGCCCCTAGTGTCCTCTAGGGTGCCCTAGAGGCCCCCCCGTACAGCCTTCAGGCCTCTGATGGCCCCCAGTGCGCTCTAGTGTCTCCTGCAGGCCTCCCAGGGTTTCCAAGTGCCCTCTATCACATCCAACTTCTTCCCAGCCCACAGCCAGTTTCCTTTAGGATACCCTTAGAGGCCACCCAGTTCTCCCCAGTGCACCCTACATTCTTTCAGGGCCTCCCAGTAGAGTCTGGCACACCCTGAAATCTTCCCAGTGGCCCTCGGTGTGCTCTAATGCCCCCTGGAGATCTCTCAGGGCTCTCTAGTGTGCTCTAGGGAACATGCAAGGCTACCCAGGGTCCCCCAGAGAGCTCCAGTACAAGCTAGAGGCCTCACAGGGCTCCCTGCTGTCCTCCATATGAAATAAATGCCTCCCAGTTCACACTGGAGGCCTCCAGTGGCCCTCTGCTCCACTCCAGATCTTCCACAGGTCTACCAGGGCCACCCAGTGCACTCCAGCTCCCTCTGACTATCTTCCAGTGACCCCTAGTGCACTCTAGAATGCTCTAGAGGCTTTCCAGTGTACCCTTGAGGCCTCCTGTGGCCCTCTAGTGCTCTCTAGAACCTTCTGGAGGCCTAAAGAGCCTCCTTACCCTAATTATGGCTCTAACCCAACAACAGCCCCACTTAAGGCTCACACGAAATAGTGCTCACAACGGAAGCCTTTTGGTAGACCTCCACTTCCTTTGTCAGTCTTTACACAACCCCACTCACAACAGCACTCTGCACTTTCTCTCTTTCTGACCCTAACCCTTACCCTAATTATGACCCTAATCGAATCTGTTTCTGCTGGTTTCCATAAAAGGGGATTGCTTGCTTTTTCACAGCTATTCTCTCCAGGAACCTGTATATAAAAATATTTGTTCTATAACCACATTTAACAGTCTTGCATTGCCTGGCAGACATTTGTGTGCTGGAGGCTTTCTTCAGTTTCTGAAGTTTAACTCTATAGGAGCTTGTGCGGCTGCTGAGTCTAATCCTTCCTTCAGTCTTTTTTGTCCCCAGCCCAGGCCCTGTGGGACTTGGACTGTTGTCAGTGGCTGTAGCACATCCCACTTGAGTAAAGGTCAAAGATTAGCTTTCACATTGTACCACTAATGATAACTAGCAATGAGGATACTAAGGAGCTCTCTTGTAGTGTTTTACGTCTTCAAAGTGCTCTAGTGATACTAATTAATCTGCCAAGTAGCCTTATGACAAAGGTATTTTTCTGTGTGTATTTAACTGTACTATATTGTTATGCAATAAAACAAAACAGGATGGCGTCTTCAGATTGGATTCAGGAAATCAATTAAGCAGCTATTCTTTGCTTATATCCTTGACACCCCAACAACTGAGTCAACTCCAAAGCTGTCCTATTTCTTTTGGTTAGTTTTGGCACAACTTGGGGAACCTCAAATATTCATGCAAAGCAGCACAATGCCAAGTGTTTAACAAAGTAGTTCCAGTGTTTTGCAGTAGCTCATTTCCATTGATGCACACCCATCTCTTAACACTGTCTGGCAGATGTGGTTCCAGTGCCACTGGAACCTAAGTTAAACCTGGGCACTCTGCTATGCTGAATTGAAGAGCTCCATTTTGTGTGCTAATGGTGCTTTGTTGTACTTAAAAGAATTGTGTGTGTACTGGTCACAACAGAAACCAAGGTCACGCTGTGTGCTGGTGCTGTGCTGACCTGTGCAGTAAGAGTGCACAAGCTCTATTTTAACTGCAGGATTTCAGTGCCTTTCTGCACAGATAAATCATATGCTCCAAGTACTCCAGTGTCTGCTACCTCCTGTCTGCGTCTACTGCTAGCATGAACTCGAGTGACTGATCAGTAGAATGGTCAGTAGAATAAATATTAATCGAAGAAAGATAACCTTGATTATATAGCCATAATGCTGATCTCTGAAAGACCTATTTCCACTCAGGAAAGAGCTTGAGGTCACTGTGGACAGATTTGTGAAAATATAAGCTTAGTGCTCAGCAGCAGATCAGAAGGCAAATAGAAAGGCCAGATGAGAGAAAAGGCAGTGAACATTGTTATGTCACTAAATAAACCCAGGTTGCAACCACATTTTGAGCACTCTGTACAGTCTGCTTGACTGTCTCTGATTAGTCCTTCTTGAGACAAAAAGAACACTATAGAGCTAGAAGAGATTCAGAGAAGGATAATGTGGTGTGGAAGTGCATCTGAGTAAAGAGATTTTGAACAGTCTGAAACTGTTTAACCTGGAAAAGACACTAATGGAGGGAGCTTTAGTAAAGGCCATGAACAGTACGGAGAAGAACAAAAAGAAAAATAACATTGCATAGAAGTCAGGGTGTACCCATTGAAATGATTGAGGTAAAAGGAAGTGTTTTTTCACACAGTGGAAAAGTGAATTGTGGAACTAATTGACGCAGGATGTCTAGATGCCTAATCGCTTTTTGAACACATTTTTCTTTTGGCAGATTAATGGTAGAGAGGGCCAGCAAGGACTATTAAACACACAAGTCCAGGATCAAACACTGGCTTAAGAAGCTTTCAACCACCGGTTGTCAAGAGACTAAAAGAGCGGAAGTATCACTGTGGGTGCTTGCTACACGCTTTCCCTAAGGATTTTCAGGTAGGTGAGCAGCGGCTCTGGTTCATTAAGACTAGATATGTTATCCCAAACACATGCTAGCACACAATTTCTGTAGTGTTGTGGCAACATATACGCTACTGCAAGTAAAATATGACATGTGCTGCCAAAGAAATCACATTCTGAAAACAGTGCAGCACACTTAATATTGTTTAAAATGTTTTTCCTGTAACAGGGGAAGACCTGCCCATTTGCCTTTGTGCTTGTTATTCCTTCTCAGGAAAGGAGCCTTCCTCCCTGAAAACTTACCAGTGTATAAACAAGCAATTAGGAAAACCTAACCTTTCTTAGTCAGTTGCAGTCAGATACTTCATCTTCTCAAAATTGCATTATCAGCTTAAAGATTAAAACAAATGCCTTTATTGTTTTCACCAACAAGAAAATGCCTCTGTGCCACCAGAATCAAAGTCATTAGACAGTATTTTTAAAGAAGCAAAGCTCCTCTGATTCATACCCAAATTCAGTGGAAGTTATGTTAAAATACTGTCAGGCTGTTGCTTTGTTTTGCAGAAGGGAAAGTTGTTTTAGAGAGAGACATTACATATGGGCCATATGCTGGTTGAACAGTTCTTCACACTTCTTTTTGAATGTTAAACTGTTCTCACAGAACTAATTTAAAGTGTATATAAAAAAGCTCCCTCTCTTTACCTGTTTTGCTATTCTTCCAGGAACTGCATCAAACTCCACTCACAGATATAGCTGAATGCGCCTCACATAAATGTAAGAGACATATTCTACCAGACACCCAACTTCCTAAAGCACAGTGTATTTTCCACATTCCAGCATACATTCCAGGGGCCATATAGCTGTGTGAGTTTGTCTCCAGGAAAGTTCAGCCTCCAAAACACAAGAGACAAATTCTGCTGGAGGAGTGGGTGGGAGAGGACAGGCAAGGAGGAGAAAGTTCAAGTGCTCCTGGGTGGGAGGTGGAACAGTACTGGAGGTAGATCAGTCTGTTTTGGTCAAAACAACTGTTATTACTACATCTGGTTCTTTAAATGCCTGTGGAAGTGTGTCTTGTGGGAGCTGCATGGCTCATGCTTAGATTAATGACTTGCTCCTCTGCTTGATTCCAATACAGGACTCTTCCCCCATCTCCCAAGTGGAAGAGGAGTTGCAGTCATTAACGGTCTCCCTGCATGATTCGTGAATTTTCCAGATGATTCTCCTGAGTGGTGAGGACACTGAAATGGAGGAAGCTGTGTAGAGGATTAACTCTATTTTACCAGAATCTGTCTCTAACTTGCAATGTGTAAAATGACAAATATGTCTTTTAGAATTGCTTCTGTAATCTGGTCATGTGCAGGACTTTGGTTATTGCATGTCCCTGAGGAGAGAAAGAGAATGTCTGCTTAAAATGTTGAATGCTTTGTTAGTGATTGCCAGCATGCTTGCAAAGTTGAAGCTCATGTAAGGGGTGAGGTTGAGGAACAGAGGCATGATATGAGGGACCGTCCTTGCTCTGGCAGCTACACTAGCTGCATCACAGATCCTATTTTTATGAGGTAACATGTGCCTAGGGAGTATGCTTCAAATCTGAATAATCCTGCTGTGGTCACATATAGCAAGTCTGTAACTCAGTAGCTCTGCCATGTACCAAAATATCTAATGTTAGGAAGTGCCATTTCAGAAATCTTGGTCTCATTTCTCAATGCTCTGTGCTAGAAAACAAACTCCATGGGTGTGTGTAGTCCTGCAGTGCCTCTACAATAGGAGGCTCTGGGGGCTGGGCTTGTGCTGGAAGATTTTCCATCTCTCTTTGTGCCTCCTGCTTCATTCCAAGGGAGTGAGACAGAAATGAGCCAGTGGAACTGTACAGCCGGGGGCAAGTAATGAGCAGATATAGAAGCTCTGTGATTCCATGGGGGTATCTGAAAAATCCAGGGCTAGTTTTAACTAGCATTTCTCGTGGCCAATTTGAACCAATTTTATGCCACCATGGTGCAGAGACATGGTGCATGGTACAATAGTAGGAAAATCCATGCTGTACATCTACTGATGGTGTTTTTCTATCACACCTCTAACTGCTGTATCATATCATATCCATGGTACTGCTGAAACCTTGAAACAGCAAGGCACAAGTCTCTATTTGTCATCCTCTGTTCATTAACACCATAGCTCTTTACCAGTTGGGTTTTGGAGAACCTCTCATCATTAAGGCTGCTTCCGTGCGAACAGATGGCTGCACTGTGTGACATCCCAAGTGTCTGTTGGGACCTAGCACAGATATATGGGTTTGCTCAGCCTGTTGGCCTGCACATCTTGTATTTACCTGGTACTAGGAGAAAGAACAAACATGGAAGCAGCCTGAAACCCTGCAGGCCAAGCCCTCCCATGGCCATAGGACCAGTGCCATTGACACTGGCCCATCTATGTTTAGGGTTGGGGGTGAATGTGTCTATCCTTTGAGAACCACAGCCGAAAGCTCTGCTGCAGAAGCCCTTGCAGAGTTAATGCATAGCTCCACTGCTCCCTCAGCTCCACTGTTGTGATTAAATAACATCAGCTGTGCTAGGAGTGTGGCAGGGAGAGCAGGTGGATCCTGCCAAGCCAGCGAAAACCAGCATTTCCTCTGAGACGAAACACAGCTGCAAGTGGTGTGGAGCTTCCTCCCACTGCAGGAGAGGCGATGGGGCAGCGGTGGCTCAGGAGCTCTGCTGTCATGCCTCTGGTGACATTGCGTGTCAGGCTGCTACTGAGGCTGGGCAAGTGTGCTTGTCCCCAGTCCTGCGGGGGAGCTGAGGGGAGCACAGAGGCATGCAAAATCCTGAAGGAATGTACAAAATACCTGCTGGCTAAGAAAGCTGTGCACAGTAAAATCTTGCTGGACTGCCTGGCCTTTGGAGGCTGTTCTGTAAACAAGGTTGCTTGAGCCTATTTTTTGGAAGGAGCTAGAAACTCTGGTTTATCTGAAACTTGCTGCTGAGTAAACATTCTTGAAGACAGACTGATGGAAATGAAGTAGTTGCAACTCGGGTGCAGTGACCTTGGTGCTGGTTGTTCTGGTCTGTGGTTTTGGTTTGCCGTCTTGCAGTATGTTATCTGAGCCATCCAGGCTGTCAGGTCAATTAGCGGGTGCTGCTCTAAGTGCTGCTTTCCTGCCCTGAAAAGCCAGGCACCGGGCTTGCCCCGTGGCTCTGGTAAGGCTCGAGGCAGCGTGTCATGTGTGGGGAGAGGTGCTGCTGCAGCAGGTCGCTGAGGGGGCCGCCGCCACACGCTCACCCCAGCTGTCTCAGGGAGGCGGTTATGTGAGGGCTGCCTCCTCATGGCTGAGCTCCATCGGTGAGCTTCGACAGAAGTGGGAACAAGCCTGCTGAGAGGCCTCGGTGCCACCATTATTTTTCCCTCTGGCATCTCTGGAAGAGCCTTGAGACGTGAAACCGCTATGGTGTCTGTTTTTCCCTTATATGTAACTCTCCTGATAAAGGCCGTATGTGACCTTTTCTTTCTTGTTGTTCTCTGTCAGAGGAAAATAAGCCTGCCTGGCCTTGGGTTAATGCTTTTCCTTGCTCAAATCCTGTTTTTCTAAAGTTCTCACTGAAACACTCACATTGTTTTTAGGACAAAAATATAAAGCCCAAATATGCACTGGCGACATACAAACAAGGCGTTTCCTTGAAGCGATGAGAGGCTGCGTGGCACTGCCAGCGAGCCCTAGGCTGGTGCCAGGGCTTCATCGCTGGGCAGTGGCTGCTCTGCCGGGCACATTCCTCCCTCCCCTCAGGATAAGCAGTGTGTGAGAGCCCTCTTAAAGCAGAACCTCTCGTATTTAGCTCCCCTCCTTCCTGTAATAACAAATGGGGGAGATTGTGTAACTTGCCGCTGGCTGCCAACGTCTCTCTCAGAGGTTTACAGAAAACTTGCTCATGGTTTATTGTCATTGCTGTGCCTGACTGGAAATGAAGTCAAATGCCAGCTTCAAAGCGAGCTGCTTGGTGTTACTCTGTTTGATACTTTTCCCCTGCATGCCTCTTCTCCTTGGGTTGCTGTCTCGAGATCACAGCACTGACGGTTGTTTCTCTTTTGAGGTTTCATGAACAACTGCACGGGCAGGAAAGGCTCTTTCCCATACATGCGTGCCACACAGTGCTTTCTGTTGTGTGTGACACTGAGCATAAACCAGGCCTGGCTTTTGGTTGTGCCCTCAGTGCATGGCTTCACGGGAGCTGAGCTCTCCTCCCCAGATGATCAGGAGAGCACCTCCAGTGCTCAGGTCATGGTTGGTTGGCCACGAGTCTTTTTGGAGCTGTTTTGCGATACTGTGTCCACCATGGAAGTGACAGTAAACGTAGGTTAATGTCCTCTTTCTACTAACACCTTTCTGAAAAGTCCAAGGCTTGGAGCAGAAAGAGTCAGAAACAGAACCCTCTGTTTTTAGTTTGTGTCACTTTAAGGCTCTGCTGTGGTTGGGGCCATCTGTGTTTGTCAGTTCCTTCTGTTAACCAAAAATCCCAAGCTGAGGAAAACGAAAACCTGCCTTGCAGTTGTAGTGGGATGGAATTGGCCATGGGCTGTGGCAGAGCCAGACAGAATTCCTGCCTGGATAAAAACTGA
Organism: Anas acuta; assembly: GCF_963932015.1. Taxonomy (NCBI): domain Eukaryota; kingdom Metazoa; phylum Chordata; class Aves; order Anseriformes; family Anatidae; genus Anas; species Anas acuta. Next base: position 19,714,058 of record NC_088988.1, on the reverse strand, counting down.
CTATTTGAGTAACTTGCAGCAAGAATTTGACTGCGAAGCTGGCTCGCTTCATCGCACTGCCTTCAGATGTTTGTACGCTGTGCTGAGTCAGCACCATGCTCTGGGGTTTGTGGTGTTCCTTGGCTGTGCCTCAGGGGAGGCTTAGCACACATTTCTCACTAAAGCTCTTTGATCCTTTGTGTTTGGTTTATTCACAGTTCAAATCTCCCCGTTACCTTTCATTCTGCTTTTGTGACCAGCTGCTGCAGTAGTGTCTCTTCTTCCTTCCCATGGATTTTGGAGAGCTGATGTGGATTTCACCATGGCATAGCCATAACTCTGTTTTTCTGTCACTTTGCTGGAAAATCTCCAGCAGGTCTGATGTTAACATTTGAGTTTTGTTTTCCTTGTTCAGTGCACCAATGTACTTCCTGTTCCTGACAGCTATGGGGACTGTCCTCTGCCTTGTGTGCCCAGCTGAAAAGCAATGATTTTTTTGAGGGCCAAAAATCTCTTGCATTTTTCTTAAAGTGACTGGGTTCCAGGTTTGACTCGAGGAACAGAAAGACCAGCTTTCAGCCAGTCTCATTTCCTGAACTAGGTTACCCCAGTGTCAGGTAAGTGCACGGTTGGTGCATGGTGGGGATGGTTGTGCAGTGCTGAGCTATGTGGGTTTGACACCTTCAGACAGTAGTCTGAACAAGGAAATTCTTCTTGTAGCTGATCCCCACACATCACATTTAGGAGTCTTTTAGGAAGATGTGACTCCACAAATCCCCCACCTGTATGTGTTTTTTTTTTGAACTGAGCATTCAGGCTGCCGGTCTCCTTCCTGCTGGGTTTGCAGACTTTAATGAATTCTTGAATTCCTGCTAACAGATTTATTTAGCTAAAAAAAAAAAAAAAAAAAAAAAAGGAAGAAAAAAAAAAAAAGGAAATGCCCCGTTAATGCACTGGAGATAGAATCAGGCTGGAAAACTTCAAGACGGACTGCTGTAATAGCACAGCCCATGATGTAAAACCCATGTGTTCAGCAGGCCAGATGCCAGGAGTCCCAGGCTCTAATCCCAGTGCTGAGCTCCCAAGCTTGGGTAATAAAATTAAAGGAGAAGAGAAAGAAAAAGAGGCCTTGTTTAAATTTCCTCATGTTTTCCTCAGCATGCTCCTTTTACCACATGCATTATGAATTTAATAATTGCTAGGTTTCTTAGGTCTTCTGCGTGAAGTGTTTTCCCAAATCTGCAGCAGCCCCAGCCTTTCTGGGTCTCCCTGCTCTCAATTCAGTACAGTGAGGGCTTGCAGCAGCTGTGTGATACCCAAAAGCTCTGTCTGCATGGCTGCGTAGTTGAGAATAGCACTGACTGACAGCCTAGCAGTAATGGAAAACTTTGTGGGAAAGAATTTTAAGGTACAGGAAGCCAGCATGTCTGTCAGAAGCCTATGGAAGTGCAGACGCTAATGTGCACCTCAGGTCCAAAACACGACATTCAGACTGATACTCAAAATAGCATCATGTGTCATGCTTGTCACCCTTATTCTCAAGGGTGTCACAGCTCTTCGACCTTTGATCATTCTGCATACCTTCCTTCTGTAAGGAATGGGGAAGTAAGTTGGTGGAAGGTCTGTGCATTTTGGGAAATTACATGAACTATACCATGCACACAAAAAAAGTATCTGGGTTTCATATTTTTTATTTTTTTTTGCCACTGTGATTACAGAAAGATCTTGCCCTACAAGAAGGCATTTGTAAGAAATGTGACTGGCCTTCATTAGTGGGTAAAAACAGTTCATAGGTCTTTTGGGGCCCGATAGTAGTAAGACCTTTGGACATACAAGATAAAGACAAACTGATTTCTGAAAGCACTAAGGAGTAGATTCAGAACTGGAATATATTTCTGGAGCCAATTAGTAGGAAGAAACTTGAGAGTTTTGCCTAAGGAATACAGAATTGGAACTTAAGTTATGGATGCTGATTCAACAACTGTGCTATTTTTGGCACCTGAACTGTTCTGATGGCTGTTTATTTTTAAGGTCAGTTTCTGTTTGCATAGCATATACACCCTTCTGGTGGGTGGGAGGCATTATAAAAACAATCACCGCTGCTCAGAATTATGAACTAAACTTGAAGAGGGATGGAAAAAACAGAACTCAGTGTACTTATTACTTTAAAAAACATCTGTTCAGGTCATAAGGTTTGTTGATCTGCTGTAAGCCGTGCCCCCACCAGAAGAATACTATTGCAATTAATATAGACTACTGCAGGGGATTGCAAAACACTTGGAAAGACTTGGATGATGATAAAATGGTGTAAGAAGAAAGATGGAATCAGATTTGGCAATTTTTTTGAACGTATTCACCCTCAGGTAGTACATAAAAAAACAGAACATTCATCCCATGGTTAAAGAGTTGCTAAGAGCTGGATTTTGTGCTGGCTAGCCATGCTTGAACCAGCACATTTATCCCATCCCTTGTTTAAGACTCCTGTTAAATAACAACACATTTCAGTGACATATTTTTCTGGCTTCTTTATGTTGGCCATATCTTTATTCACACAGTCAAGTAATACAAATTCATTTGACAGTGGCAGTTTACAAAAGAAAGTACAAATGATTATTTTGAGCTTAATTTTTTTTTTTAATAAAATAACTCTGGCCAGCTGATATGCAATGCAGTGTCTGGACCAGATACTGGTATGGAAATGATTTATAACATCGGCAGTGTACCCTCGGATATGTTCCTTTCCCAGAATTTAAGATACACAATACAAAAATATACTAAAATAATAACTGAGTTTGTAGAAATGTCTGCTGCAATATAATTGCTGTTGTCTAAGTCTCAGTATACGTACTCCCATGCTACATTATGATAAAATATTTGAATAAACACAGTTCATTTCTAACAATTTGAATGTTTTAAGTTCATCTCAAAATAACTTGCTTGGGTTCTAATCCTGAAAACACATTAAGGACCTTAACTTTGAACTTGTGAGAGTGATACAGTGAAATGAGCATCAAAATGAATGTTCAGTTTCTTGGTTCAGGAAGGGAGTAGAGGTTGAAATACTGAACCTCATAGGATCTTTACTTGGGATATTTTCCTGGATTTTTGAAGACTTTTAACAAGTCCTCACTGGGCTACCCCTTTATGTGGTAGGCTTGAGGTCATCAGGTTCTGGTAATCTGGTGAAACTGCCGGGAGGTGAGGTCTGGGATTCTGCACTTGATTCAAATGCAGTAAGCTTCCTCCTCCTTCCCTTCTTTCTATAAATGTACCTGTCCCTCTTCCCCTCCCCTCCTCCTTCCCTTCTTGCCCGGTATCACCAAAATTATATATATATTTTTTAATATGAAAGTGCCAAATGCTCCAGCACTTTGCTAAGGCTGCTCACCTTGAGCATCATATGACCCCTCTGCTTTCACAGCACAATTTCCTTAGTGTTTCCAAAGTTCAGAAACCTTGGTGTAGAAATCAAAGTCTGTGCCTATCTTACCACACGCTGATAAGCAGCTATCCAGTCAGGTTTGCACACCTGCAGTGAGAATACCTGAAGTAGATCTAATGCTTACGAAAAATGCCAGCCTTGGAAGTTCTCTGTTCTCCTTAAGAAAATGTATCATGGGAAGCAAAAGCACCAGTTTTCTGCATTGCCCTATCTGGAGCTTCCCTTGCCTCTGAAAGAGAAATTCACCGCTGGCAGGCAAGCATGTTTAAGTCAAGGATTTGCTCCTTTTTCTCCTGAGGGTAATCTCAAAGCATTTGAGAAAAAAAAATTAAAAAATTAGTATTGTTCTATTTTTGCAGACAGGAATACTAAGGCACAGAAGGGTGAACTTGTTTGGATCAAGACTGATCTGCAGGTCTCTAGTCCAGGCTCTTCACTAGGCTGTCACTCTCCGCATGCGAGACATTCTCAGAATGACAAGGGGTAACACCCTGACCCTTTGTTCCCTCGCAGGCAGCACAAACAGGAACCAACATCCACCTTCCCAGATACGGCCTCCAGAGAAAATGATAAGGAGGACATGCATTGAAGGCCAGAAGTTGGCTTCCCAGTGTTTAAATTCCACTGACTCCCAAGGAGGTCAGCTATGGAAAGATGACCAAGATACTTCTGAGGTATAAAACTCCGTGTCTGCTGGCCACTGGTCAGCTTTGTCATCGTCGGATTTGTCACTGTCGTCACCGCTGGAGGGTTCGCAGCCTGGGATGGCAGAACAGTACCGCTCCAGCTGCTGGCAATCAGCCTCTGCTTCCTTCTTCTGCTCTGCCAGCAGCTGCCTGTAGCACAGGTTGCAGACCCTCAGGGGCTTGGGGGACAGCCGGGGCATCAAAAACCTCTGCCTGGAACAGTCCCCACACACGACAAAGCCGCACTTGCGGCAGTGGTGCCTTCGAGTGAGGGTGGAGAACTTGGTCTGCGTGCAGCGCATGCAGATGTCTGTCGCCTTGTCTGGGATCCAAGGGGCCGCGTGCTCCGTGGAGGGCTGCCTGCCTGTCTTTGTCAGCAGGTGCCTGATGCACTCCTCCAGATGGCTGATCCACTCCTTCCGCTCTGTCAGGGAGGCCGCAGAAACCACGAAGGACTTCTTTGAGGTTTTAATCATCCAGCGGTTCTTCATCTGCAAGGTGTCTGGCAGCGTCTCCAAAGTGACATCTTCAAGGGGGATGATGTGCTGGGAATTGTACTTCCTTTTGTTAATCACTATGCTCCCGTACACCAGGATGTCGTTGAAAAGGAAGAATATGCGAGGCTTTGGTTTCTTGCGGCATTCTTTGGTTAAAATCCCTTCTCCTAAGAGGACTCTTCCTGGCACAGCTAAGGGCTGGCCAGAAGCCCCAAAGCAGTTTTCCACAGCAGCGATGCGCTGGCTGTTGATCTCAGTGTTTGCGAGGTGGTCCACCATCTCCGGCTCACTCTGAGGAGAGGAAAATAAAGAAGGAAGTGATGAAGTGCACTGAGCAAACTGTGCCAGGATGAGGCCAAGCATCAAACGTATGCACAGGTGAGGAGCTTCTAATGCAGACTGGGGTTAGGAGCCATCTCCTTGCCACTCTTCATGTGAGATTATTGCCTTTTAAGTTTTCAAAGCTTCTGTCCCCACTTTACAACAGCTTGGTCTCTGCTGGGCTGGCTCTGTTTACAGCAATGGAAGCCCTCTAATACGGTCACCTCTTCCATTACAACTCTGCTTTTCACCAGTACAACTGCATTCCCACATAAAAGGAGGCAGGCTGGTCTAAGTACTGCATACGTGGGTGCATTACTTGCTGTGGAGTTGCTGTACTGTGAAGCCAGAGGGTGCTAGGAGCACCCACCGCCCGTCCTGGCCGGTGAGTGTGGCTGCAGCGCTGCACAGGCACCCTGCTGGCACCCGTGGTCTTCAGAGCAAGCGTCCCATCTCTGACAGCACGCTCACCGAGGGTCAGTTACACACACACACAGTTACACACACAAATGAATGCCATTTTAGGCCAGAGCTCAGGCAGGCTTTTGGAACAAAACAGAGTGCTCTATTGTTTGTTCCCACTGATCCTCCGTGCGTGACAAAAAGGAGAAAAAAGGTAGGGGGAAAAAAAAACAACATCATCTGAATGAATAAGCCCACACAAGCCAACCCGTTCCGCCACTGCCCCAGCTGTTTCAGCTGCCTATTGCATGTTCCTCCAGCTACAAGACATATTCTGAAAAGTCTGATCTCTGCTGAAAGGGAAGTAGCATGCCGCACGCTCACCCTTCCCTACACCTCTGCACCCTTCTTCTCATACAACCCGGGTTTTTTTTTCTTGCTTTTAAACATAGATAAAAGTAACTCCAAAGCAAAAGCAAATGTTTTGCTATTCAGTTTGTAGTGAAGAACTGCTTTACATTGCAAGTTCTATTTTTCAGTGCACCTAATTCCCTCTGTGTTTCATTGTGATGCATCGAGGCTATTCAGGCCTAACAATCCACAAGAAAGTGAGTCATTTCCTCTTAAAGCGAGGTATTTCAGAGATCACGAGGTAGCACAGCGATCACAGGGATGTGTGTAGCCCTAGTTTCTATTAGCATTTTGTAGAATAACTAATACATAGAACCAGCCTCCACAATTTTTCCCATCCTTCTTACACAGAGTCCCTGCAGCCATGGAGCACTGCAACCTGGAGGGGCAAGGGAAGAGAAAGAGGGCAATATGCTGAGCTGGGTATTTTGAGGATGATCATGATTTACATTCTTGTCTTGCCCTTCACCCCTTCAGAAGGCTGGAAGGGAAACCACATAGTGGCTGTAAAAGGTTGCTGCATGCTGTTTACGTCTTACCTAAGCTATTTAACAAACAGGTCATTCAATTCTTCTGAGTCCCCAGTTTTTTTTTTCTCTAGAGCAGGCCAGGATGTTTAGAATTTCCCTACAGCCTGCACAAAACAGATACTGGTTTAGTCCCGTGGGGAACCTGAATGAAATTACCATCTCTGCAAAAATAGCTTTAAGCAAGAAGTGTTGTGTGGCCAGCACTTCTGAAACTCTGGCTTCTGTGAGGGCAAGTATTGGGATTTCTAGTTAATCCACGAAGACAGCACCTTCTGCAGCACAGGGCTTGTCTGAGACTGCAAGAATGCCAGCATGGCTTCTGCCAGCCCTGTCTGTTCCACAGAAATCTTTCCAAGACTCACTCAAGAGCTGCTGGGATCAGCTTGGATACCGACCCAGTAAGGCGAACAGAAGCTGACAAGTTACTAAAAGAGGACAATCCCAAGGTGAATTGTTCCCTTGAACTACAGGGAGGATCGTGAGGCTTCCAACTTCCCCCTGTAAGGATGTGAATTTTCAGGGTCTTCAAGTACCAGAGCAGATCTGACAGATTTGGACAGAGCAGATTTGATGGATTTGTTTTATGTTAAACATCAACTCGTGTATGTTCTCCAGCGTGAAATGCAATTTAAAATTAACTACAATACGACTACTTATAACAAAAGCATCAGCGAGACGGTAGCAGTATAACAAAATACCTTCAGAGGAAGTCAAAGAAGTGAGCAACTCTGAAGAAGTAGGAAAACTTCTGAATTTTTGTTTGGCTTTTTCAAGAAAAAGCAAGGAGAAAATAGCAGGCTCCAGCTGGCTGATTGCAAAAATGATCCCATGCCCCATTCTCCTGAGATCAGTACTGTGCCAGCAATTTGTAGTCACGAGGTGGTCGCCATGAGCTGACGGCATGCTGAGCTACTGGGGGCGTGCTACTGCCAGATGTGCAAGAATGCACAGGTATGGTACAATCAGCAGCAGCCCAAGTAATGCCCCAAAACCCCACTGTTTAGTACTTAGTACTTGCTATCAGGAGAGAAGAGAGACTCCGTTCCCTTCCTTACAAAATGCTGTAAAGAATTTTTGGCACCAGCAACACCAACTGGGATAAATCAAGCAGTTTATCCTGCTCTCGCTGATCTTGATTCCTAATGCTTGCAGATCACAGAGACCAACTCTTCTCCTGTGTCTTTTATTCTATGCATTTTACAAGCACAGTCCAAGCTCTCAAGTAAGTATGGTACTTGAGACAGCTCTATTTCCAGGGTTTTCCATGCACCAGATCCCAGGGGAAATGAAAACATTTTGCCAGATGTAAAGACTGTGCCTGAAGAGCCAAGACACACAAGCTAGATCGTTTTCAAACAGGAGTGCAAGCCCTATTGAGGTGAGAGCTTTATCTGTTGGATTTCTTTGGCCTATAAGCAGGACAGAATGCTTTTGGACTTCTCGTATCATAGAATGGCTTCGGTTGGAAGAGACCTCATAGATTATCTAGTTCCAACCCCCCTGCCGTAGGCAGGGACTTGCTGCATGGGGCAAAAGGACAACAGGATAGACAGGTGATGGACACAATCCAGAAACGCAAAACAAAGAAAAGCAAGTTTCCATTACGTGTCACACTCCCACTTGGAGGAATCTCCATCCCTCTGAGTCATTACATACTTAAAATCCATGAGTTAACTAAGAAAAGATAACTCCATCCTAGGTAGGATTCACATTGCTTAACTCCAGGCTCAGACAAATAACTCCATGCATCTTTGCACTCCCTTTTCAGTCAGCGGGGAGAAACAGCCATCTGTAAGGGCACATCACCTCTTCCCACCATTTGGGAGATTAATCCTGCCCTGAGTTTCTAGATACTGCTTGCTTTGACTAATCACCCACAAACTGATTTTGTTACTACTGTGACTCACTGCAAATAATGCTCAGCTTTGCCTTGGAATGGGAGTACTGCCTATGACAGTTTCTGAGTCTGACTATTACTGCAGTTTCCTTTACTGTGAAGTGAGCGTCTCTGCCTTTAGGAACAACAGTGATGTGATATAAAAATCAAGATATAACTTCTAATCTATTTGATTAATTTTGGTAAATATATTTTTCCCTCTTTCTTCAAGTTTGTTCTGCGACATCAGCAGGATCATGGTGCTTATTTACCAAGTGATACACGCATATAAGCATCTCGTAGCAGAAACGTTCACAATTTAAATGAGAGAGGGAAGATGCACTTTTACTGGTGTTCTACTTTACATGGGAGTTTTTGGCATGGTAAAGTTTGATTTTCTTTTTTTTTTTTTGGTCAAGTTCCTTTTTTTTTCACATGATCAAATACTATGCAGTGAATATATTAACCCAATTTATACAATTGGCATTCAAAGGAAAAAATACTATTTTGTCTTCACTCAACTCCACATCTTTCAACAAAGAGTGCTTGTTAACTTGTGATTATAAATAGCCATGTTGATGCATGCCAGGCAGAGCATTTTGTCCTAAGCTCCTGGATCAGTGAGTCTGGAGTAGGTTTCTCAAGGCTGTTTGTATCTAAGGCGTGGACCTAGCAAAGCTGTGAGCTGTTCTACCTGGTTCTTCAGTTCCCTCTGTCAACCCTAACTGACAGTCTTGTATTCCCTGCATACATAACGCATACCAAATGCAAGGGTTGGCCCGCGGAGATGAGCACGTTGAGAGCAGATCTGCTGGCAGATTTCAGCAGGCAAATGCTCGGAGCCTCCTCTCTCTCCAGACCTCGCTCCCTCCTGGTTCAACCAGCTGTGAAGTCTCTTCTGGAGTCAGAGCTGCCAGGAGCTCCTCCTCACAAAGCACACTCAGCAGGAGGTGGTCACCTTTTATCCAGGCATTCGGTGCCCGGGGCAGGCATTTAGAGCAATAAAAATCCTTCCACTCCTCTCCCTGCCTGATTAGAGCTTGCCTCTCCCTCCCTCCCACGCGTGCTGATAGCTGCTGAGCCACCGGGGTACGGGAGGGCGCTGGCAGTGCCCTCCCAGTGCTGGTGGCAACCCCGCTTTAGGGCTTGGACATTTTGGGAATGGCTGTCACATCAGGCCTTTGGCTGAGAAATGACACCTGTCCCAGTGGGGTATGGACTAACCATGCTGAGCTTCTTGTGTTGCTGCTTGGTGCGTTCAGGACCTCTGGGACGTGGGGCCAGAGTGGGGCAGCAGCCAAGCAGGGGCTTTAGAGGAGCTCAGACTGATGCTGTCCCGGCCAGCAGTCGGTCGCTCAGGTTCAGCTGTAGCTCTTGCACGTACCGCCCAGCTCTGGGGGCACCCGAACAGCTTCGTGAGGAGGGAAGGAAAACCCCAAACTCCCAGAACGGCCTCCTTTGCCTTCCTGTCCCCCACTCTGCCCATGCACCCGCTCAAGCAGCGCAGCCGGGCAGCCCCCTGCACCCCTCTCACTGGCCTTGCTGGCTCAGCAGCACGAGCCCGGCGCCCCGCCGCTGTCCCGTGCCCTAAGAAGCCCTCGGGCCCTCCAGCAAGGAGACTGCGGCTCCGCCCTAAAGGCACGTGCTCGGGCAGCCCGGTGCCAACGCGAAACAGGTACGGGACAGCAGGACCCGGGGGGGAGCATCTCCCCCTCTCGTGCCCCGTGCGGGCACACGGGCAGCGCCCCCCGCCCGGCCGAGCCGCGCCCGGGGCTTCCCGAGCTGCTTTTCTGCCCCCCTTCCAGCGCCGAGCCCGCTCCCAGCCCCGGGGCTTCCCGAGCGGCGGGGCCGCCCCGCTGCGGAACGGCGCCCGCCAGCTCCCCGGCACCGCTGCGGGCTAACGGGGCGCGCTCCCTACGCAAACCCCGGCGGCTTGCCCGGAACGCCACACCGCGCCGCCCGCACAACCTCCCCCCGTTCCCGTTCCCGTTCCCGGTCCCCGGCCGGTACCTCCGAGTGGGCAGCTCCGAGCAGCTCCCTCCGCGCCGGGCGCCCCTTCGAGAGCCCGCCCCGCGCCCGCCCCGCGCCCGCCCCGCGCCCGCCCCGCGCCCGCCCCGCGCCCGCCCCGCGCCCGCCCCGCGCCCGCCCCGCGCCCGCCCCGCGCCCGCCCCGCGCCCGCCCCGCGCCCGCCCCGCGCCCGCCCCGCGCCCGCCCCGCGCCCGCCCCGCGCCCGCCGTCCAATAGGCGGCGCTCGGGCGGGGCGCGCCGCCGCCAGGGGGCGCCCCGGGGCGGTGTCCCCGCGGTGCCGGGGGTTGGCGCGGGGCCGGGGGGAGGCGGCGGAGCCTTCGCAGCTCCCGGCTCTGTCGACGAGAGCTGAGCCGCCCGCGCCCATGCATAATTCAGGCGCTCGCTCGCCCTAATGGCTTTTCTATTTTTAATGGGAACCGATGGACCTGTCAAGGCTTTAGAAATGTTTTTCTTCCCGGGTTTTCGTTTTCTTAGGTAATGCTAATGTGTGCTGGGAGCTCGTGGTGCCCTTTGGAGCTGGAGTGCTCGGGCAGCTGCATGGAGCTTCCCCGCGACGCCACAGGAAGCAGATGCTAGGGTCAGGCCATCCACACCTTCCTGAGCATCTGGGAGGACAGACCCTGCAACGGAGGCTGTTGGGCTGAGCGAGGGTTTTCAGGTTGTTTCTCAAGCTCAGCTGTGGGGTCTTCCCTGTCCTTGTGGGAAGCGTGCCCAAGCAGCCTGTCGGTGCCAAGAGGTGCAGAGCAGGTGCCTGTGCTGGGCACTTGTGAGCCTGAGTGCTGCTCCATGCTCAGCCCTGGCACCAACTGGCCCAGCTGCCCCAAGAGCTGACTGTGGCAGGCTGGGGAGCATCTATCCAGCTCAAGAAGTTAATCCTTGATAAAACGATTTTTTTAAATTGTAAAATTGTAAGGACACAAAACCCTGAACTGAGCATGCCAGAGTCAGAGCCTGTCTTATCCACCACAGTAATTTATATCTAACCAGCCATGGACTTTTAAAACTTTTTTTTTTCCCCCGTATATGCTAAAATTACTCTGAATTCACTGTTGGGTTGTCGTAATCAGAGTCTTCATCACTTGTTTCTCAGTACACTCACCTGTGCAGCAATCACTGCATGGTAACGTGTCAGCCAAAGGCAGCATGCGGTGAGGCAAACAATCTGGGGTTTGAAGGTTGTGTTTACTTTCTGCCACTTCAGTTGGGAGTGAAGGAGTGTTTAGGCAGCTGCTGCATAAAGCTAGGGAAGCTTCCAAGTATACACTGTGCATGCCTTCAGTGTTAATCAGTTGCATTGGGGAGATGACTTTTTTTGTTTTTTGGGGTTTTTTTTGGAAGCTATTACAACCCAGTTTGAATGCCTTGAGTTGAGATATAAACTCAGAAGGTAACCAGTAATCTTAATGACCATTTGATAGTGAGGCTCAGGAGCTCTTTTTTTCCTGGTGGTTAAAGTGAAACATTTGTGACACCACTTGAAAAAGCTGCCGCCTGAATTACCAGCTTTTAAAGTCTCCTTACCTTGCTCTGGTTGCATTATCTGATCTATTGCCTCTGGCATTTTCTCTAAAACCACTTGTTTCTCAGTAGCAGAAATACCTTGCCCAACTGGGATGCAATAATTTCAAAACAAGTAAAGGAAACTGCAGCTGTTCAGCTGAGTCAGCCAAAGGTAAGCTCTGCAGGGGTGAAAATGGATTTTTATTATCTTCTAGTGGCAAAGTTACTACAACAGCCTGCAGGAAAAACTTAGATTATAATACTAACAAAAACATCTGTTAAATTCTCAGCTCAGTGTATGTTTAGTGCATGTTAAAAAAAAAAAAAAAAGCAGATGCTTTATAAAATTATTCTGAATAAAACACAGTGTTGAGATTCAGTTTGGGATGTTAGGAACTCACTGTGATCTTAGGATAGGTGGAGGTTTTAATTAGTTGACTACATGTGTCATTTCGTCATCAGATAAGACAGTTTGTAGCTATGGAGATACAGTGTGGTATCAAGATTTTAGTGAATTGAGCATGGAATATACTCCTATTAGTTAACAAGTGAATAAGTTAGTGTGTGTTCATTATACACATTAGCTGTAAGAATGAATAACCTCTGTCCTGTGCTCTGTGAGAGTGTGGTATGCATCTGTCTCCCAGTGGATTCAGCTAATCAGGGTATTTTAGAAATTTTTGAATTGCTGTGGTTGATTTGTGTCACAGAAGCACTACCAGCATCGTCTGTGTGCTTTAGAAATGAGGTCCTTCCAAGTCTGACAGTGCAAAAATGACAGAGCCATACTTGGCTCTGTCAATATAGATCTAACCTGAAAAACGTTGGTTTCCAAAATATTACTAGTTTGAATGCATTGAAAGCACTGCCAGACAAATGTGTTTCAGAGGGTCCTTTTGGCTCCTCTCTGCCCAGGCGCAGGAAGTTGCCTACTTTTTGAGTTTTTCCTAGGAGCCTGGCTGCAAAATGATTGCCAGTGATTAAAGTATTCCCCAAAGCAGCCTTGAGACTTGCTTGTTCCTTTTCCTTTTGTGTTAGGAAGTAATATATGATAGACATGCTTTTGTTTTTACAACAGCATTGCTGTACTGTGCACACATGCAGCACTTCATTCCAAGGATCCTGAAGTGTAGCATAAATTCTAATAACCATGTGAGGGCTTGTGTCCTCCTTACAGAGAGTAAAACTGAAACTGTGTGAGTTATATATGGTCATATGCAGCTTGATCACTGAAATAGGAACAGTGGCTTATTTACCATTGTTTTCAGCAGCAACTGGCTATGGCTTAAAGTGAATCACAGGGAGGCTGAGGAACAGCCCCAGAAGCTCCTGACTCACAGCCTCATGTGCCTTGCCACAGGGTCACAGCCCAGCTCAGACATCTCAGTGATCATTGCAAAAGCTGTCATGTACAAGGAATTAAAAAACAAACAAACAAACAAAAAAACTCTCTGCACTTGCTAGTTTGCATTGTAAAGAGCCTTTACATTTGCTGTGCCTTGTCCTTCCCTGCTCGGATCAGCAGCCCTGTTTTTCTGATCATGTGTTTGTCACCACAGTCACTAGTGGGTTCTGCGGGGCTCCGTTTCAGGGCCAGCTCTCTTTAATGTTTACATAAATGACCTGGATGCAGGACTCAAATGTGTGCTGAGTATGTTTGCAGGCAACACTAAATGAGGAGCTGTTGACTCCCTCAAGGGCAGAGAGGCCTTGCAGAGAAATCTTGATGAATTAGAGGGCTGGGCAATCACCAACCATATAATATTAACAGGAGCGAGTGCCAGATTCTGCACCTGGGATGGGGCAGCCCTGGATGTTTGTACAGATGGGGCATGAGAGACTTGAGAGCAGCCCTGCAGAGATGCATCTGGGGGCTCTGGTTGACGGCAAGTTGAATATGAATCAACAGTGTGCTCTGGCAGCCAGGAGGGCCAACAGTGTCCTGGGGTGCATCAGGCACAGCATCGCCAGCCAGTAGAGGGCAGGGACTGTCCTGCTCTGCTCTGCGCCGGTATGGCCTCACCTCAAGTGCTTTGTGTGGGTTTGGGTGTCAAAATACATGAAGGACATAAAACGATTACTGAGTGTCCATAGGAGGGCTGCAAAGGTGGTGAAAGGACTGTAGGGTAAGGCATACGAGGAGCTGCTTGGTTTGTTCGGCCCAGAGCAGAGCAGGCCGAGGGGAGGCCTCATGGCGGCCTGCAGCTCCCTCACAGGGAGCAGAGGGGCAGGCGCTGAGCTCTGCTCTCTGGGGGGACAGCGACAGGACCCGAGGGAATGGCATGGAGCTGGGACAGGGAGGGTCAGGCTGTGGGTTAGGGAAAGATTCTGCACCCAGAGGGTGGTCAGGCACTGGGACAGGCTGCCCAGGGCAGTGGGCACAGCCCCAAGCCTGACAGGGTTAGGGAATGTTTGGGCAGTGCTCTCAGATGCAGGAGCAGATTTTTGGGTGGCCTTGTCCTGTGTGGAGCTGGGCACTGGACTCAATGATCCTTGTGGATCCCTTCCAGCGTGGGTTATTCTGAGCCTATTCTATATGCAGTGCTGTACACAGCCTTTAGGTAGAGCTGTGATTTGACTGCCGAACAACCAAAAATGACGAAGGACGTAAATGGCATAGGTTAAATTTAAAAGCTGTGTATAATTACATAATAGCTAATTGCTCTTGGAGTCTAGGGGAAAAAAAAAAAAAAAAAAAAAAAAAAAGGGTGTGTGTTCTCACCAGTAAACAAAACAAAACAAAAAAGATGTTTGTGGTTGTCACCCTTATGAGGTTTTCAAACCTGTTTCATCTTTAATCTGTACACCAGTGTGTGTGTGTGTTAAGCTTTGACAGTTGTCTGTGCATCTCAGGGCTGTGGAGGCATAAAGTATTTTCCTTGTTCCTTCTTAATTTTCACTGATAAAAAGCAGTGGTGAAACATATAGTTGGAGAGAGGAATGCTAAGGATTTCCCTGCTAAGTCAATTTCAGTGTTAATAGTTGGTTCTCTTCACGGTAGACTGTAATTATAATCACAGAAGTAGTTAAAAGATCTGATCCAAAGCTTGGTAAGAGTTTTAATTTCAGTGGATCAGCATGTAACACGTAGTTCCATTGAAAGCCCCCATCTTGACTGTAGAAGTGATCAAATACCCTCAGTATTTTATGTTCCTTATATGATATCATCAGTGCGTGCCATTCTGCCTGGTATGGTATGCTAGACACGTGAGACATGCTAACACTTGAAATGTAAAACCATGAGCAGAACAATTGCGCTGCCTTGCTCTTGCAGGGTCACGTGGAGAGTGGGCAGGAGCGTGGCAGATGTCAGGAGGGCTTGCTGGACTTCTGGTGCTGGGAATACGAGGCGATGACTAAGAAGCTGCTGTGCTCAGGACCGTGAATGTGCCTTGCCTTGCAGTGCAGACCCCTCACCGATGTCCCACGCTGGCACCCCTCTCCCTGCTGTGCAGAGCACTCAGCACCACATGCCCCATGTCAGCTCTGCAGCTTCTCCCATGTGTGCTGTTGGGTTGAAAGTAGAAGGGTGCTTTAAGGCTGGAAAGTAAGCATGACAAGCAAAGAAGAAAGGGGTTGTATAATTTCAGTGGAAAAGTTTATCTTATCTGGGTTACTTAGACTTTCTCTCTCTTTTTTTTTCTTTTTCTTATTTTTCTTTCAGGCTCTGTTGCTAACCATGCTTTCTTTCACTCTTGACAGCATGTGTGTTCCCTGAGATTTGTGTTCATTTTTTGAGTGGATTCATCAAGTGGCTCAGACACCGTGAGTCTCTACGTCTCACTGAAGAGCTGCCCAGTATGGGGACATACATGTATGACAAGAAAAGCTCGGAAGAAGTTTTCTCTGTTTTATGGAGCTGAAGGGGTGAGTACCCAGTAATGACTAAGCAGTAAGTTGGGTGTACTGCCATGTCACTATTTCTGAGTAGTGATCATGCGGTAATGGGAGCGAGCAGGCTCTAGTTGTAATATGAAAAGGGAGGGTGAAAAAGATGTGAGGTAAGGGAGTATGAAATGCCAGAGCCATGAGAAGGTGTAGGCATTCAGTGCAGAGAGGTACAATATTGGAAAAGCAACATACGAAATGAACGTAGAAAAATGACATGTCTAAAACAACATTTTGCAGCACGCTTGGAGAGAGCTTTTTTGAAGCTTGACTGTCCTTCCCAAATAACATAATTCTGTGCATGTTCTTCTGAACTCTTCTCCTACTGTTGTTTTATTTAAACAGGGATCTCATATTCAGTATGCTTTTATTGCACAATATAATTCATGGTAAACAATTAGGTATTTCAAATACTAAACTTAGTTAAATTAGGCATTTCAAATATTAAAATGGAGAAAAAAGCAGAGGGAGCAAGAGTGTGATAATCATGACTTAATTATAAAAGACGTAAATGTGTTCGCTTATGATTGACTGATTAGTCAAAGACACATAAAAGAGTTTCATTCAGAAACCCTGCTTTGCCCATGGATATAGCTTCTATTTATGTGAAGAACATGCTTTGGTCTCTTTCCTTTGGAACTGTTGCCCAGGCTGTGTGTGCGCGTTGCTCGGAAAGGAAGTCATCTCTTTGTGAGGGACCTGTGCCTTGCCCCACATCAATGCCTTTTGTGCAGGCGGGTATCTGTTGTGATTGCCTGGGGCATCTGGGGAAGTTTTATGCATTGAGTGCATATTGCAGAGTTCTATGAAAGGGGAAAGAAAAAAAAAAAGTAAAAAGTAAGGAAATAAATATTTCCTCTTGGGTTCTTCAAATATAAGGGGAAACAGAAATGCGGCATGTTTTCAGGGTGTTCTGCTGAAATCCTGGAAACAAAAGAGTAAACTTAACTTGACGGGGATTCCCATCCATTGACATGCTGGATCTTAAAATGGAGAGGTGCTGAGCTGAAGGAGGAACCATGGGGGTTTCGTATAAGGTAGGAGGAGGTTTATTGGCTTTTAGGGAGCCTGACGCTGACTGGGCTGTGCAGCATATGAGATGTGACATAGGCCAGAATACAGAGGATTTGTGTGAAGGATTGCACCATAATTTATGAAGTGTAAAAAATATTGCCTGCTTGAGAAACCAGAGGGATTTCTTGTAATAGGAGGCATGTGGCAGGCTGTTCAGGGACATCTGAAAGGAGGAGTTGAGGGTCTTGCTCTGTACGTCAGCTTGAGCTGTGAAAAAATTGTCCATGTGCATGTGCTACCATCATGTCTTTTGGGGAGTTGAAGGTACCTGCAAGGGTTAATGTTTCCTGAGATTTCTCTCTTTCTGGTATACTGAGATATGCAGAAGGCTTTGTTTTTGAGTATGTATGTGTTGTTGTTGCTGTTTGTTTTTTTTTTTTTTTCCAGAATGAATTGCTTCATCTCTAACCTGAACCCTGAAGAGCAGTTGAGGGGAGGTAGGGGAAGGCAGTGCAATTTGGCTCTGTACCATTTGGGCTGTTTGAATTCATTGGCTTGGGAGCCCCTAGAAATGCCTCAGGCTGTGTACCTCCTCCTGCACCCAACTTGGGAGAATCTCTTACCACTACTGCATGCATTAGCCTTCATTAATACAATTAGCATAATAGTGATTAGGATTCATTATTCCCTACCAAAAGATAAAGCCAGTAAGACATATCTCAGAATCAAATTTCTTAGCGCCTTGTCTTGGGATTGCTTTATTTTGGAGTTGTTTGCCTCTTTATATCCTTCCATCTCCTAGAAAAAAGAAAGCCACTTAATTGTAAAACTGTTTAGGTCAAAGAAATGCACTGAGATGATCTTTCACGCATGCTAAATAGGTGAATTGATCTATGGGACCCACACAGCTCAGACAGCTACTCAACAGTAGAAACTGCGAACTTCATCTTCTTCAAGCACAAAAGCTACTTAGTTTCCCCATGTTGAAGACTTTTTATAATAGCAATAAGACAACTCTAGAGAGAGCCATCTAATATTAACTCCAGGGAGTAATCATCTAATCACAATCTGGGGGTGATTTGAAGCACTCATCTGGACCAAATGCCTCACAACACCCCAGGAGTGGTTTTATTGCATGATAGCAGTACCCCATTGAGCCTTATTGCTTAATTAAAAACAAATTCCCAAGTAATTTTTTTGCCTTTCCATAAAAACACAGTAGTACATAGCATGTATAAAACATCCATTAAATGATGGTAGATGCAAATTTACATTGTGTGATACAATCCGTTTCTTTACCACTTGGGGTTGAAGTTAAATGTAAAACCATTTCCTATAATCTGTGCACTGCTGCGTTTAGAGAGGAATAAATATGGGAAGGAGAGGTTCATTGTAGGATGCCTTGTTTTTATTAAGTGATATGTTTGGTCTCTTTACAAAGCAGTTTGACTCCCCGTCCATTTTACAAACTCAACAGCCTATCAACAGTGTGGCCTTTTTTGCTTCTTCCTGAAGATTTCCTTGGCTTGCTGTCCTGTTTCAATGGCGATCTTCAATAGGAATCCTGTGTTTCTGTCTGGGGTTTCCATTTCTCTCCGGGCAGAGAGAGCAGGAGCAGTGCAGGTGATGTATTTAGAATACGTCTAGCATACTGTACAGATGCTGCTCGGTGTCCTTCATGGGTTTTGTAGAGTAAAGCAGATTAAGCCCAGTAGACACACAATACAGCCACTTTTGGTGGCTTTGCTGCACATCTGAACTCTGCCTGCAGCAGGTGGGTGGCTGAGACGTCTCAGCCTCCCACAGTTTGAGTGTATCTGCTGCAACAGCTGTAGCTGCTCAGCAACAGACACAGGTGGCAAAGGGGAAGAGTAAGAAAGTGCCTTCTGTCCATGCTGAGGGGTTTTCCTACCTCAGGGTCCTAATCCACAGCTTTCTTTACACCTTTGCAAGGTGCTTTCATAGCCCCAAAGTGATTCCCAAATGTCAGGTTCCCTAAGGATTTTGGGCGTTGTCCCTCTGTTGGTAGAGGAAGCAAATTGAAGGTTTTAAGTGATTGTGGGAGTGCTGGAGACATTGCTCCAAAATCCTGGCAACCACACCTGTACGGACTTTATGTCACAGTACTGAAGTAAACGAGGGAAAGAGGGCCAGTATGACTTTTTCTTCAGGTTAGTCACTCAGGGGCTCCTTTAATTGATTGGTGGAGATGTACCTGCAAGTTCAATTTTTTGAAAAAAAGCTGAGAATTAGTAATAACTATTACTGCAGTTGTCCACGTGCCAAAGCCTTCTTGTGGCACTCACAAACTCTGGATGGAGGATGACAGATGTGTCAATCCCGCCTGCTGTGGGCTCCACTCAGTGCTGCACAAACCCTTCTGTTTCTCTCTGGCAGATGGTGGCTCACAGAGGCTGGTGGGAGCTGAAGCCACGTGTGATGTGCAAGTACTGCTGGCAGCAGGTTGCAGCACTCAGTGTTCCTACTAAAGGAGCAGCGTGCTTTGTCCCACATTTAGATTTTGGGAAAAATAGAAATTTTGTTTGCTTGGTGAACCACTTAGCTAGAATGTTTTGCTGATTCCATTTTTAATGGCCTGTTAGAGAGATGTTAGGTGTTGTGAAGGACAATTTGTTAAAAAGGGGTTGTGGCGATTTTCATTGTAGCGATGAAATGAACAAGAGTAAAACTAGCTGCTGCTCCTGCTGCCTAAGATTAGTAAGGGTGGTACGTAGCATAATTAAGTCTGTCTATTTAAACTCTTAACGTAGCAACCTGGGACACTGCCAGGTCAGGAAAGGACATGAAAGGACCTGACTGTTCTTGAACAATGAACGTTTTTACCTGAAAGATCTCTGCTGGCTTTATTAGAATCGCACAACTAGGAATGTCATTATTTTGCTTTGATGTGGCTCTCCAGAGCTAGCTGCTCGTACAGCTGACACAAAGCAAGTAGCCAACAAAGGGACGTCCTAATGGACTTTAATACTTTTACTAAAGAGTTTCTCAACCCCTCAGCTGCATGTCATCTCACAAATGCTCATTTCATCTTGACACATCTTGGAGATGATTGTGTGCAGTGAGGTGAGCACGTGCCTTGGCTAAGGGGCAGGGTTTTGCAGCCTTGCTGCAGTCAGACTTGCCCAGCCCTGTCACAGTGGCTCAGTGCAGGGCTGCTGGGGCGTTCAGCAATACTTTTTGCCTGCTGCAGCCCGAGTGTGTCCGTAGGACAGTGTGGGGGGCTGCCCTGGGCCTGAGGAGTGCTGCTGCAGCTGTGCTGGAGCTGCTCCCACTGCTTTTTTTTGCAAGTAGGTCTTGAAGCAGGATATGGGTTTTACTGGCCTGCCTAACAGTGAGAAAAAACAACCATACCTTTGTGGCAGCTGGTCATGCTGGGCAGCTGCATGCTGCTGGGGTGAGGAAAGGCATGTTGCTCAGCTGCAGGTCTTCCTCTGAGTGACAGCAGCAATGCTGAAGTACAGGCCTAGCCTATTTTCTCATCTGAACGTGTATTTTAAGCTTTAGGTGTAGTGTGATGTTTGTTCTGTATCCTACAATTACGTGGCTTTCAGCAAGTAGTGTGAAGATTCTTAACTTTGATGGTTCTGGGAAATGTATGACTTCTAAGAATACATCCCCCTGTGAGTGAAATGAAAGGTATGATATTTTAGCAGTTGGAAATGCCTGTCTTCATTTAGTTCTGTTTCCTGATTTCATTTTGGCACCAAAAATAATTTAGAAAGCATATTTGCAGAAAGTAAAATCACTTTTTATGGAAACCCCAGAGAAAAGCAGCTGACATAGGGTAAGGCATGCACCAGATTAGCTGTACACATAGGCATAGCAAAAAAAAAAGAAAGTTCACGTAAGGTAAGGGAGCAGTTTCTAGGCACTGTCTGCTTCATGGCTGTTTTTTTTTCTGTTAGAACAGACGAAGAAAAAAAACACTTTAAACCTGTGAGCGTCTGGCTCCATCTGCTGGTAACAAAGCAAAACATATTGCACTAAGCATAGAAAGAGGTGGGATTTCTATTTTTATGCTAGCTGCAACAGAAAACAACAAAACCAAAAATAAAAATGGAATAAAAATGGAATGCCTGTGCGTCAGAGCCGAGCCACAAGATGTTAGTGTAGTTTTCTTGAAGGTTCAAACCATTCTGCTGCCTGGGAAGAAAGCTTTCTTTTCCTCATAAGCACATAGCCCAAAATTGGCATCTTTCAGAGCACAATACCTCCGTTCTGCATGAAAATGATGTTTGCTCAGGGCGTGGACTATACCAGCAAAGCTTGATGCCTCTGTAGGTGATAACTGTTCCCTGCCCTGCAGCTGTAGGATGTTTTACTTTGTTTCCCACTCCCCCAAAATATCTTTGACAAAATAGCTAGAACTCATTATACCTCTTCCTGAAAATGCTAGCTGGGGAGAAGGAAAGATGAACGGTTCTTTGAGATAGACTGCCAGGAGTCAAAAGAAAATAAAGCTGTTTTAGCACTTCACCAAACAGTGAATGTTACATTGCTTATTGTGCATGCTTAATTGAGCTTGATTATGCAATCTGTTTACCTTAAGAACTCTGTTAACTATGGAAATAAGCCATTGCATGAAAACAGAAAACCTCAGGTTTTCTAAAGTATCCTAAAGAATTGACCCAGCTTTATATCTTTTTTTTTTTTTTTTTTTCAATTGATGTAGAAGCAAAGGAAATTATGTTGGTGCAGTGCTGTCCAAAAGCTGTTTTTCACAAGTCATTGCAAATAGGAGGTAATGCAATGTGAATGCAAAATAAAAAAAAAATACGTGTCTTGTATTTTTCTTATTTCATTTCCATTCCTATGTGCTTTTGCTTTTTTTTTTTTTTTTTCTGCTCTTGGAGATTGAGCCTAGGATATATGGGGCCTCATAATCTTTGTATGAAGAGTAGGTTTTCAATCCAAACTACTGCATGGTAGAACTGTGGGAATGCAGGTGAGGGAATATAAATTTAATGGCTCTGCTACTTCTTGCCCTTACTGTGCCACTCTACAGCTAACATGAGCGGTGAGTTATTTGCATGCAGCACTTCCCTGAGTGGGCGACTGTTTGAAGACATGCTTGGAAAGAACATGTTCACATCAGTCCAGTCCTTGTATGGCAGGCAATCATTTCAAAAAAAAACAAACATCACCAAAGTGAGAACTAGCCAGGGTTTCTCGTAACGGCCTTAACAGAGAGGTGGAGGATCAAAATGAGAGGTAGATCTAATCTTTACTGTTTAGTGTCATACTTTTAAGCAGTACCAGGTGCCATGCAGAGGGAAGCATGTGGTTCCTGAGGTTTCTTCTTGAAGCTGTCTCCAGTTCCTACAATTCCCCCCCAACACATACACTTTTAACTTTCAGATTCATCCTGTTTCATTTCACTGGTGGTTCCAACTTTTGAATTCTGGGGTTTGTGGTTCTCTCCATATCCTGGGGATTACTCTAAAGGGATCCACTCACCTTTTTGAAAGACAGTGTAAGGGCAGCACCTTTTGCTGAAACTAACAGTAGATAAATACTACAAGCATCTTTTATTAGAAAGTTCAAAACCACAACAAATCCTGCCTGGAGTATGTTGGAGAAATCAGATCTTTTGTAGACATCTGGAGATTGTGTTTGCAAATCCCCAGCCAGCTTGTTTTGTAGTCATTGTTACCATAATTCAGGTTAATGTTGTTGCCACTTTTTACTTCCTTAAACACATGTTGTGCTTTATGGTTGGGGAAAAAAAAAAAAAAGAAAAAAAAAAAGGTGGCTGCCTTGGAACAGAAGTTGTGTAAAAGCCTTTGTGGAAGCTTCCTGTTTGGAGAAACAAATGTCAAATCAATTGTCCTAGCTCAGAACTACTATTCTGAAAATGCAGCTGTGGAAAGAGATTACTTGGGTACTGTGATGGGGAGTGTGTAAAGGTCTGGATTGAGAACTATGAAGCAACATAGACCAAAAATAACAAACAGAACAAGTAAACTTTCAGGTTTTCTTGCGAAGATTTGCTTAAAAAATACTAGATCCCAAGTGAGAACATTCATGCCAAGTTTGAAATCTCATTTGAATTTTTGTAACTGTTATCATCAGTGACATATAACCTTGGAAATAGGGTCTCATGACAGAAAGGGCGAGTCCCTTGACTGTTACCTCACAAAAAAGGAGATGCTCCAATGGGTTACAATTCTGAGACAAATCTGCAGGGCTGGTTTATGTCTGCATAACACCACTCAAATGGGCCTAAGCTGAGCACTTCACATTGTTGGAAGGTATTTGTAGGTATGTGATCAGCTGTACACAGCTGTTCTGGTAATGTTAGCCTTTAAGTATAACAAGCACAATCCAACAAATCCTTTATCCACTGAAATGTTGCTGCAGGGAGGGGGCATGGAGATTGGACACAGTGTCATGAAAGTAAAGAAGAGCTTATTTTCCTTTTTGTATCTCCTTATTCTTCTGCATTTATATGCAGAAGAAATGGAAGCTCCCAAGGAGCCCAGGCTAGAGAAGGAGTCCATGTGCCAGTGCTCTTTTTTCTCTCATTATCATACGGTTGCTATCAAACTCTAATTTTTGAAATAAAAAACCTGCAGGATTCTTTATTGGTACTATTAAACCTTCAATCTTCATTATTTAGGATAGCTACTTACGTTTTACTCAATGAAGTCATAATGCAACTGCTCCTATAAAAACTATTGAAATGGCTACTGTGGCAGCGAGTAGATTTTCCTTCGTGTAAAATAATCCTCTGTGAGTGAGACATAACTATCATTTACATTAATTAGGCAGCCATATAATGGGGTGTTCAATAGCTATTACATCATTTAAATTCTTCAGTGAGCACCTCAGCCACCCAAGAACTATCCAACTGAACATTTCTAAGTCCATAATTTTGAAATAATCCTTTAGAGGAAGAATATGCATGGCAGAGCGTTGCAGACAATTTCACACAAAAAAAATCATTTGGATTTATGGGGTTATTTTAACATTTGCAGGAGGTGTGCAATCCTATTTTTCTCTGCCCCCCAAAATAACAAAGCTATTAAGTGGTATCAGTTTTGGGGCTGATACTGTGTGTACACTAGAAGCTGGTCAAGGAGCTTGTATTCAGAGGTCTTCCCTGACAGCTGGAGGCATGTAAACAATGAGCAAGTTTCCTTAAACACTGTTACAAGCCTGGGGCCCTTGCCTGGATTGCTCAGCTGAGAAGCTGACTCACAGACAAATGGGAGCCATCCTGCTGGTGGTTTGGGTTTTCAACTTCTGCCTTTAACAAGCATGTGAGGTCTTCAGCATTTGCATTCAATTTTGTTGGTTGTTTTAAAATTTGTGAGATGAAAGCAAACTCCTTTGGCATTTCTGGTAATATCATACTTCCCAGGAACTATTATAACAGATATTCTAACTGTACTATTATTATATATTTTCACATATTTTAAGATGTGAGTCACAGTCAAAAGTTTGCACACGTCG